>NC_135657.1:53351804-53509728 GCF_964188315.1 Podarcis muralis | reverse complement strand
AGTCACAAAGACGTTACAGTTAAAACAAGTACAGTGTATATTAAAATCATAAAACAAAACTACAAAACAACCAATAACCAAGTAATAAAGCATCAGCACCAAACAGCAGTACATAGCAAATCAGGAGGAGCGACGACCCTCACCCAAAGGCCTGGGTAAGAGGTGCATCATCACCAGTTGTCAAAGCATCCAGTGGATGCACAAAGTGCACCTCAGAAGGAAGGTCATTCTACAACCAGGGTCTGCCACACAGAAAGCTGTCCCTTGACCACAGAGATGGCAGCTCCTCTAATAGGACATCTCCTGTTTATCTTAATATCCTGGTAGGTCAATGTGGAAGGAGCTGCTGCTTCAGATATTTGGGACAAGAGCTGTTTACAGCAGAACAGCATCATCATCATCATTATTATATTTATATTATTATTATTATTATTATTATTATTTAGTATTATAAAAGGGGCATTGGTCACACTGTGGTCTAAACCACTGAGCCTCGCTGATCTGAAGGTTGGCAGTTCGAATCTGCATGATGGGGTGAGCTCCCGTTGATCTATCCCAGCTTCTGACACCCTAGCAGTTTGAAAGCACACCAGTGGAAGTAGATAAATTGGTACTGCTGTGGCTGAAAAGTAAATGGTGTTTCCATACACTCTGGCCTCCGTCACAGTGTTCCATTGCGCCAGTAGCGGTTTAGGCATGCTGTCCACATGACCCAGAAAGTTGTCTGTGGCCTGAAGCAAGATGAGTGCCACACCCCATGGTCACCTTTGACTGGACTTTACCTTTTACCTATAATTACAAAAATAAATAGTAAAAACTACAGAAAAAAATCCCAAAGTGTACACACACACACACACACACACGCACACACACAGTGCTTTTTTCTGAGGGGATGCCGGGGTATGCATACCCCTAAACATTTTGTGAATCTAAGTTTGGCCTCATTGAGGGGCAGTATTTCAACATGAGTAGGAAAATGAGAGTACCCCTAAATATTTTTAATAGAAATAAGCACTCTGTGTGTGTGTTCCCACCCAACCCCACTCCCCAAAAAGATAAGCAGAAAATTACAATGCCAAAGCCTAAGTGGATGTTTTTACCTGGTGTCTAAAAAAGATAGTGATGGTGCTAGGCATGCCTCCCTGGGGAGAGCTTTCCATAAACAGGAAGCTTAACACCTGAAATTGGGCTCTCCAGCTAGTTGGAAACTATTGTTGTACATGTCCAGCCAGAGACATCCACCAGCAGCCACTCAGCTGCATTCTGCACTAGTTACAACTTCAAAACCATGTTCAATGGCAGCTCTATAAAGAGTGCATTGCAACAGTCCAATCTGGAAGTTACCAGAGGCCGGCTCACTATTATCAAGCTAGCCCTGGCCAGGTAGGGCCAGAGCTGGCAAACAAGCCATAAGTGGAAATAGACACTACTAGCCACTTACTCAGGGACGCGGGTGGCGCTGTGGGTTAAAGCCTCAGCACCTAGGACTTGCCGATCGAAAGGTCGGCAGTTCGAATCCCCGCGGCGGGGTGCGCTCCCGTCGCTTGGTCCCAGCGCCTGCCAACCTAGCAGTTCGAAAGCACCCCCGGGTGCAAGATAAATAGGGACCGCTTACTAGCGGGAAGGTAAACGGCGTTCCGTGTGCTGCGCTGGCTCGCCAGATGCAGCTTGTCACACTGGCCACGTGACCCGGAAGTGTCTGCAGACAGCCTATAGAGTGAGATGAGCGCACAACCCTAGAGTCTGGCAAGACTGGCCCGTACGGGCAGGGGTACCTTTACCTTTACCTAGCCACTTACTCTACCTGGGCCTCAAGTGACAATAATGAATCAGTGTGTACCCCCAAGCTACAAGCCTGTTCCTTCTAGGGAAGTGCGAATCAATCAAAGCTTCAAAAATGTGTGTGTGCATATAACTTGAAAGATGGAAGTTAATGTTTCTAACCACACAAGTAGGTCTAATCACCAGACATTGTTGCCACTGGAAAACTCTGATACCTGTCTGGAAAGAATTGCCATTTTAGGTAACACAAGACAACTGTTCATACTTTCTCCTTTGGGACTACTTAGTAAGCAGATTTAATTATTTGGTAAATAGCCTTTAAAAAAAAAACATCTATATTTTTATTCATGATACAGCAACCTTTAAGAGTGCTAGAATATACTTCAAATGGACAAATGTTTGAGCTGTCAAAGATATCAGGTTTCTTGAACAGCATGCAGAATAAATTATTATAATAGGTCTATACAGTTTGTTTACCTTTTCTATGTTAATGGAATGAATTGTTTAAAATGTTCTCATAAGATCTTTGAGATAAGGTTTATTTTATTTATTACAATTTATATAACGACTGTAAAAACAACCACCTCCAAGTGGTTTCAAAAACAAATAAACCTGAATAATTCTGAATATATGGGGGTATCTCGCTTTTCATGTGTCATATTTGTTTGTCTATTTCAGATTGCACAAAAGCTGAGGCAGGCTCTCAGTCGCTTTCCAATGATGTAGATACAGAGACAGATAATGAAGAACTCCAAAGTGCTTTTCTGATTTTTGGTGGGGCAGTGCAAATAAGTTAAGTCTTCGCCATCCAAAAAGCCTTTTTTTAAAGAAATAAAATGCAAAAGAAAGTGAAAACTTCAGGAGTTTACTTTGTTAACCTAAATGCCTTGGATATTTATGTATATTTTTATCCTATATGCTTTCCCTTCCTACCCACTATCTTAGTAGAACTGGAAAATGCCCTATATTAGGGAAGGGTAACCTATGGCTCTCCAGTTGGAGCTAGCTCCCATCCTCATTGACCATTGCCTTGGTTCCAGGGCTGTGGGAGTTGGAATTCAATTACATCTGGAGGGCCATGGGCTCCCCTACTCTGCTCTATGCTAGGGCTTCAAATTGCCAAATGGTTTGTTGCCAAGGGTAACATACTCTATAAGAGTATTCTGTGTCACCTGATTAGATTTTTTAAAATACTTTATCCTGATTGCTGAAATGCTTTCTAGCATATACTTTTTTTGTTACGAGCCTGCTGTTGAAAGCAGTTTAGCTTCCCTCTCCTGTAGCAATGGTATACAAAATCTGAAATAAAGTTGCTGACGCATATGAGAATCTTTTAATATCCTGTCCTTGAACCACAGATGCCTCAAAACTTGAGGGCTAGATTATTTTTTTCTTCCTGTCTATATGAGAAAGAAAGAGCTGAACCTAAAGACAGCCATTCCAAACATCTGGAAGATATTGTTCCATCCAGTAATTCTTAGCCATGCACTTTGGTTAACTACCCAATAGTCATGGTTGTGTGTTTGGAGCCTTTTTGCTCTGTCCTTACCAAGTGTGTAGCATCAATAGTGTCTCATGTCCCATCACCACTGCCATGACAGAAAATGTTTCAAGGTCACTGCCAGATTCTGGGTGCTTATATAATAGCATGATACTACATTTTTGATCCACTTTAAAGCGATCCCATAATGGCCAAAATTCATTATATTTTACCTCTGGAAAACAGACCATTTATTCAGGTGTTGAATACAACATGGGCTTATAAAACAAGTATCTACTTCAAAATGCAACTATGCTTGAAATGTTATGTTCAGGCCACTGGTGTTAAAACAGCTTTTGCATACCAACAGTGGGCAATAAAGGCTTGAAGGTGTGTTGCCACAAATTTTCTCACTGTACCACACACAACTTCCATTAGAATTAGTCTTCACTGCATAAATAAACATTATTTTATCTACCAAGTCATTCTAAGAGAGTAGTACTCCCTATATGTTCTGTTGACTTGTGCGCTGTTGTCATTTTGTGTGTGTTAGAGTAATAAAGAATCTCTGTCTGCCATGATAATATAATGCTGTACCCCGCGCCCCCCCAAAACACAAAATCCTAGAAGGTAAACATGGCTCAATCCTCTCTATTGTCAGGTGTTTAATTATTTTTCTACATTTTTTTTGTTTTCCTATTAATTTAGTTTGTCTTCCAGAATTCCATAAAGTGTTATGATACAGCCATTCAGATATGTACAAATTGTAAAGAATGTGTATAAATGTTTTATGCCAAATGTAATGAGATCTATCTTGCATGTAGAAACAATTTATGAAGTTATTGCAAAGTGTATAGTAAATTCTAAGGCACTTTTTCACAGCACCACTTTTCCAGCATTTGTATATTCACTTTTTGTGTCAATCTTTGTTACTGGTTCGCTGAGGATTTCTTTTTACCAAACTTTAAATTGATCCTGATGACAGAAGTTGCAGACTTACCATCTTTAACAGACAAACTGGGACAGAAGAACAGAAGAGATGGTTTCATTGTGGAAAAGCCATGTATGTAGCAAGACCATTTGAAAAGGCAGATCTGTAACTTCCCAGCAAATTAAGTCTTTAAATTGATAATAAATATTTATACATAAAAGAAACTTTGTGCCCCCCACCATTATTTTGCTACTCTATAAAAACAGGTGTTTACAGGTACCACCACATCTGTAATTTTCACCAAGGACACATCTCCTATTTTATTTTAGGATGCAGTTTTTGAACCAAAGTTGCAATTTTCTCCTGGCAGTAAGAGGCTTCTGAAATCTACAAAGCTTCTGCACAAATATCATTCTAGTTACTGTATTACATCCTGAAAGAGCTTAAAGTTGCCTTGAATCTTGGTAGCGTGAAACCTTATGTACAAACATCATCTCCAGATTTCCTTATATATCTCATAAGAAATATATTTAGGGGCATATATCTGCTTCTACACAAAAACTCCAATAATATATAGTAACTTTTTGTCTTTTTTATTATTAAAGATTTTCTTGATTTACAAAAGTGTAACTTTTTGTCTTTTTAGGAGAGTTGTGTTTAAACTCCACCCTCCATATCTAGGCTAGGTACTGCTCAAAGTTAGCCAGAACAGAGGCATAACTGGAAATCATTTTTAGCAGTCCGTTATGAAATTTAGCTTGGGGGCTACTTTCTAATATTGCACTTCTGCCATTATTAAAAATGGCAGCAATGATAAATGAGATGAATAAATGTTGACATTTCAGAAACTGAAGTTGATTTTAATTTTGTTAAACAATCATGAGTAGCTATTGCAACAAAACTTCTTTTTTAGTTTTGGTTTTAAACTATGTAGATTATGCCAACCTGCAGGTAACAAAATGACAACATTTTGCTGCATAATGTCTCATTGTTTGATAGCCCTCAGCCTTAAAATTAAAAACAAAACAAAACCCATAATTTCTGAGCGTTTTTGCAATAATAAGAGTACTTATTTCAAGGGTGAAAATTTTATCATTTGTATCTGCAACTCAGCTTCAATAGTATTAACAAAAAGCAAAAACTTAAGGAACACTCTTAAGTTAAATAAACCACTACAACTCACACTTGAAGCCAAGTTTGTTGACACAGCTTACACTGTATATTCTTAATACAGGTATTTTTTTGTATCACTTCAATTGGCTCTTTAAAGAATATTTGGTTGCTACTGTTGATTAATTTAGAACTCATTAGCTTTAATTGTGCAGTTCTCTAATGTATTTCCTGTAGTATAGATAATTATGCATTTCCCTTCATAGCATCTGAGATATCTCCCTGCACTTTGAGACTAGCTGCATTAAAAGAAAGGAAACACACTATGCTGAGAGGCAAACGCATATTAACCAAGAAAATTTCCATCTATATCAACTTTTTTTAACCTCTTGGGACTGCTGTTTGTCAGTTAATTTTCAAACTGTTAAACATTTCAGCCAAGGTACCTAAAAAGTAGCATACCTATCCATACATTAACTTATGGTGACCAGATTTTTTTTCAATGGATCCGGGGACACTTTTTTTTTGGAAGCTGAGTAGCAACAGGGAGTCAGTAGTGGGGATGGTGAGGCAAAATACCCTGGGCCCAAGCACACATCCATATTGTACAGTGGTACCTTGGGTTAAGTACCGTATTTTTCGCTCTATAGGGCGCACCGGACCATAGGGCGCACCTACTTTTTTGGGGGGGAAATAAAGGGGGAGGGGAATTATCCAGCTCGCTGTCTTGGCTTCCTTTTTAGCTGTGGGGCTGGGGAAGCCCGAGCTTCCCCTGACCCCAGCCCCCAGAACGGGTCCGGGATCGGGGGCGAGGTTGCGCGCCTGAGCCGCCTGAGCCCGGCGGGAACTCCCGCCACGAGCAAGCCGCCTGAGCCCGGCGGGAATTCCCGCCACGCTCCGAAGGCTTGAGGATAGCTTCAGTGAAAGCCTGCATTCGCTCCATAGGACGCACACACATTTCCCCTTCATTTTTGGAGGGGAAAAAGTGCGTCCTATAGAGCGAAAAATACGGTACTTAATTCGTTCCAGAGGTCCGTTCTTAACCTGAAACTGTTCTTAACCTGAAGCACCACTCTAGCTAATGGGGCCTCCTGCTGCCGCCGCGCCGCCGGAACACGATTTCTGTTCTCATCCTGAAGCAAAGTTCTTAACCTGAAGCACTATTTCTGGGTTAGCGGAGTCTGTAACCTGAAGTGTATGTAACCTGAAGCGTATGTAATCCAAGGTATGTAACCCGAAAGTCCCCATATGATGTGTTGTGCACAAAATGGCGGGCACCACGGCAGCGAGCAGCCCATGAAGGCAGCCAGAGCCAACTGCGCTACTAGGCTGGTTCCGGGCTGCTGAGGCTGCTGCCACCACATTTCCCAGGGACAGATTTGCAAATCTGGGGACATTCCGGGGACGGAATTTGTCCGGGGACAGATTTGCAAATCTGGGGACTGTCCCCGGGAACATCTGGTAATCCTGCTTTAACTAGAACAATTTCCCCTTTTCTCTTCAAAGCAGGACTGCTTTGCGGCTGCCTCAACAGTTGACGCTGTAGGGAGGCAGCTGCATCAAGCATCTAGCTTAGTAAAATAATAATTGCTGGCTGCTGCCCTGCTTAGCACACTCTCTGCAATCCAGCAAAAGTGGCTTAACATAAAGTCAATTTAAATCCTGCTCTCAAGTGAAAAACAAATAAGGGAGATAGATAAGCTCCCAATACTTAAGTGTGTGTGGGGGGGGGAGTGATTTCCCAAAGGAAAGCATTTACCCACACCTTGTCCCATGGGGCACTCATCTTTTTGAGCATCAATTCATGCCCATGTATATAGTGAGATTTCTTATTTTTCCATGATAGTTGTTATGCGCCTTATGCTTCACTTTCTAGAACAGGATCTGTTGAAAAGACAGATTTGACCTGGGCTGCAGGAAGATCAGAGTAAATTAAACATATGACCATCGTGCAATGGCACTGCCCTGATTAACAACCATCTTGAAAGTCCTTTTAATTACTCCCACTGCTTAGACCCACTGGGATAGCTCAGTTGGTAGAGTATGAGACTCTTAATCTCAGGGTCATGGGTTTGAGCAGCATGTTGGGCAAAAAGATTCCTGCATGGCAGGGGGTTGGGCTAGATGATCCTCGTGGTCCCTTCCAACTCTACAGTTATATGATTTTATCTTTTTTTTAAAAAGAAAAAAGAAAAATGTAAGCACTGTTACTTGAATGGATCCTCAATCTTTCTAAATGTTTTTAGCCTAGATGTGAGGGTGATTCCCCCCCCCCCCCCCGTGAAAGGACTCCTGCAATGATAGGAGGCATTTTCAACATGCAGTCTGTATTCCATGGAGCAATGTAGGCTCGTGCACTGAGTGTGTGCTGTCCCAAGAGAATGTTTGACTTTTCTTTGAATAGGTTTTCTGCTATATTGCAAACCATTTGCAGTTTGTCAAGAAGTTGTGGGTGGGGAGCAACCATTTGATAAAAATAACTATATCTCTCTTGGGCTCACCTTGGAGAAGCTAGTTACAGGTGGGTAGCCGTGTTGGTCTGCCGTAGTCAAAACAAAATTATAAAATTCCTTCCAGTAGCACCTTAGAGACCAATAAGTTTGTTATTGGTCTGAGCTTTTGTGTGCATGTATCTGAAGAAGTATGCATGCACACGAAAGCTCATACCAATAGACTTGGAGAAGCTAGTTTAACTGTTCTTTAGATCCTGGCCAAAATATCAACAACTCAGAAGGCTAATAGAGTCAACATCTCATTGTTAAATTCAATGGCTCCAAATTTAGAGGGGTCATGTACTGTACTGTGAGCAGGAGCAGTTGTCAGCCAGGTATTTGTGATGCAGCCTTAAGTGTCATTTGTTACTACGTGGATTTAGGACTCTAGCATTTAACTTTGTTATAAAGAGCATGAAAGGACCCATCTCAAATTTGGCAAATATAAAATAAAATATATACTTAATATACCAAAAACTCTTGCTCAGTGCATTTCCCTACAATGAACCTGGACTTTCTAAAAGGTAATCAACTTGATCCTTAATGCACTTGGTACATTGGGCTATACTTATCTTCTGCATACCTCTTTTTTCAATATACTCATGCAAAAGTAGTACGTATTAGTTTGGATGTGCCTAATTTTCTTATTTGAATGCATGCACACAATGATCATGGGAAAGATAACATCAACAGAATCAACATTAAAAATGCAAGATTCTATTCATAGGGTTGTTTTGGTGGTTTTGGGGTTTTTTTTAACTTTAGAGGTACTTTAATAGCTATCATTAATAGAGTTTAATTGAAACTCAGTGGGTGATTTCTCTGCTGATTGCTTGTTCATGCTGAGAGGAGGATACAACTCAATGGGATTTAAATAAATTGTTATTAATGGGAGCAATTCATTAACTGAACAAGAAAGCTTCATTTTCACCACCTCCTGTTTGACGGATACAATTTCCCCCAGTACTTCTACAGATGTGATTTTGCTTCTCCTTCTATTATCTTTAATACACGCGCTTAGCACATTTTTCAAAAGTCAGATGAACTTATAAAACATGTTAAGAAACCACAATAGACATGTTAAAAAACATGTTAAGAGTCTGATGACGTTTTGAACCAAGAAGTTATTGATTCATAGTTTAGCCTCTAAGCCACTATACTATACCAGCTCCTTTTGGAGAGTCAAAACAAAATAAGACTACAAAAAATATGGTTGTCTGTTCACTCTCTCTGCCTAAATAAATATGGTCTAGCTAAAATTTACTCATCTGCAAATAGTTTTGGGATGAAAGGAGTCAAGCTTTTAAACAGCTGCTGCTAAAAACAGACTTTTAATAGGAAAGGTTTCGCATCTGTCATGGCAAGTCTGTTTTTGCTAAGAGATTCTACGTTTTTGAAGTACAGAGGTAAGATCTAAGAATATATAAAGGATGCAGAGAGTTTTTCTCTTTGGGGGGAGGGGGGAGCCCTGCATTTCTTCCAAATACCAAATAGAATTATTCCAACCCTAGGTTAGGCTTGGAAGATGACTGTGGGCTGGAATAAACTAAACAGCAGGAGTCCTGCTAGTGCAGGACTTGGCCCCTTTTGAGTTGGCTCCTATGAGGTCGACCAATCATGTTTTAATGCCAAATCGCCACCTAAACCTATATTCTAATTGGCCTTGATAATCTGTTTCATCCAATAGCACCCTGGTGAAATCACCATCACCTCTCAAGGACCTTGCCAAAAAGGGGTGTTGGCAAGTAGCTGATAATTGTTACAATCTCCCAGGTGTGGTCTCAGAACCATCTACTTCTGAGTGGCAAGAACCATTTCCTCTGCCAATGCAGCATTTATAACCTTCTGGAGCCATTGAGCTCACTTTGGCTCCAGTAACCAAGTTGAGCAATGGTTGAGAGCACATGTTACTGGAAAAACCTCCCCAGGCACCTTGGCTACATCCTCAGGTTGCAGCAAATGGAACTGGAACTGTATTAATGATGATATCTAGGTCAGAGCACATATGAGCAACATTGCCTTCTAAGTGCTTAGAAAATATGTCACAGTAGGCCTTAGATGACTCACCACTTAGCTTGCTTTTTTAACTCCAGGTGACATATTTCCTTCTTCCTGTATCTACTGAAATAAGGTCGTTCTGCCCTTTCATGACCTTGCTGCCCCAGCACATATTTATCTTTGTCATTCTCCAGAGGAAAGGCAGGATACATAAATAAATATGAAGCTGCCTTCATCTAGCCTAGCATTATCGACTCCCACGTGGCAGTGACTATTAAGATCTCAGAAAGACATATTTCCCAGTAGTTTTGCTGCCCAAGATCCTTTAACATAGGGTTGCCATATGTCTGGAATTTACCGGACATAACCAGGATTCAACCATTTGTAACAGCGCTTGGGCAGAAATCGATTTAATGTCCAGGAAAATTCAGACGTATGACAACCCATGTCGGAAGTGGCAAATTTTCTTAAAAATAGCTCAAAAACTTACTTTTCTTAAAATAGATTTTGCAAAACTTAAAAAATCTCATCAACTTTTGTGTCCAGATTTTTCACTTTTTGAAATATGGCAACCTTATTTAACTGGAGAATGATCCTGGAACCTTGCGTGTGCAAAGCATGTGCTCTGTCAATGAGTGCTGGCCATTCCCTTCCACATCTGAGAGCTGGTCACATTTAGCTTGGCCTTTGATAGACAACAGGCACCTCAGATATATATCCCCTACTGAAAAGTGTGTGGCATTGCATGTGTGACAGTGAGAAACACTTAAAATAGTTTGTAAAAATAAACCAAATACAAGAATGGGTGGTCTCTTCGACATTCAATAATTATGGAGCAAATATTACAGTTTGCAAAAGACCAATGTTCAGAAAGTGATTCAAAAACAAACCAAATATTACAGCTAGGGGAAAAATAGTTTACAATGCAGTTAGAGTGAAAGAAGCAGGGAGGGTAGAACTTCTTGATAAATGTTGAATAGATCCCCTTTCTCACATACATCCAAAAAATTCTCAAAACACAGACTTCTTTCTACATTCTGTCAAGTTTATGCGCCACCACCCTGCCTTCCACTGCAGCCAGGTTTTAAACATAACCATTGCAGCTATGTGGGTACATTGTCCTAAACCCAAAGCCCTGGGATATTCAGGATAGAATGCTATCCTGTGGCATCTCAAGAAAGAAGATTCTCCTCCCTGCCCCCCCGGTCTTTTGTTTAGAGAACAGACACAAACGTTTCTTAACTGGCTAATCTCTGGAAGATGTTTTGCCAGTGACCCACTAGGGTTGGGAGTTAGGACACATAGGCAGGGTAGCAGGGACAGCTCTATAGGGTTGCAGAGTTGGGTGTTTTTGAAGAACACAATGGGTGCCTAGAGAAGGAAAAGGAAGTGGAGCCGCCCAACTGCATCATACCCAGGAAGCTTCAAAGTTTATTTGGCTCAAGGCTAGCCAAGGGAACATACAGGCTTTTTGATGTGAGGGATCAAGTCCTAAGGGGTAGGGGGTAGGAATAACTATCATGCCAGGAAAAGGAGGACTTTGCCAGAGAATGTAAAGGAACATACAAGTAAAGAGGCCACAAGTAGTCTCACAAGGGCAACAACTGGTACCTCATTGAATGTACAAATCCTTCAGGTGGAAGTCACCTTGGCTATGGAGAGTCAGCAACATTAATGGCTTGGGACTCAAGTGCCTGGAAGATGCCCAAGGGAAATCAGGCAGTCCCCATTCAGGAAACATGTGAAGACTTCCTTATTTACCCAGATTATTTTGCCAATAATTTTATGAATTTTTTTTATACGGCTGGTTTTAACTGCTGTCTGTAATATATTATGTTTTGAATTGCTTTGTGTAACTTTACTGTTATGAGCCATCCTGGACTCCCCTTGGGGATGAAGAATAAGGACAGGTTGGAGACAGTGATGCTTCTGAATACCAGTTGCTGGAAGCCACAGGAGGGGAGAGTGCTTGTGTGCTCAGGTCCTGCTTGCCAGTTTCCCACAGGCATGTGTGTGGCCACAGAGAGAACAGGATGTTAGACTAGACAGGCTTGATCCAGCAGGCTCTTCTTGTGTTACTATGAAATAAGTAAACAAAAAAGAAAAAGAGGGACGGGAAGTGAACTCTGTGGACACTCCACAGAACATCTCTCTTCTCACACAGCCAACGGGGGATTGGCAGGCATGCCATGCTGCTTTTGTCCTTCACCATGGAGTGTGAACTCCTGTTGCATGTTTATGTGTGGAGTCCTGAGGCACAGGCCATTTCAATAATTCTGAGAAGACAATGTACACATAACATGAAGCCATAGTAGTTTGGCCCTATCCTGCATGCCTTATATTCTGAGTTGTGGCGTCCCTATTTGGGGCTTGTATACTGGTGCTGGTGTGTTGCAACTGGCTGTAATTGTTGGCCATAATACTAAGAGAACAAGGGAGAAGTTCATGGTGAGCTCTGGCACCTCTTTTTCTAGAAAAATGCTCCATTCACTGCTGTGTGATCAGAGCTAAGCTCACAGCTATCCATTTCCAAGTTTAGGCTGCCATCTCCTTTCTTTTGTCCCCCTCTCACCACAAAACACTTGTCCATGATCCAACACTACATATAAACCATCATAGCTTCAATTTGTTAACTCCCACTGAGGGATTAACAACCCATCATCCCTTACTATTAGCAAGCAAACAGATGGTAAATGGCAGCTGTAACAGTATGGTGTGAAATGGTCCCGACTGAAGGCATTCCCCCCCTACCCCCCCCCATTTTCTTCTACCAATAAAAGAGTTGGATTGAAAACTGGGCTGTACCTGATATGGACAAGACACCACCACTAGAACAGCCCAAATGAAATTATATTATAGTTTGACTGTAAAGCTGTACAAATCTACACTCTGAAGCCAGCAACACGGTATGTATAAATATTGCTGAACAAAAATTAATAAAATGTGGAAATTAATACCTCTTTCATGAGTTCAGTACAGAGTGTGCAAGAGAGGGAGCACATCTAATTACCCCAACGTCTAACACCTACTGAAGCACAAAGTTAGGGCATGGTGGTCAAATGCTCTGATTTCTCTGTTTGGTTGACATTTGAAACTGGGACTAGCAGGCTCCATTACTAGATTTCTGTGTGAACCTTCCAATCCTAGTGTACATATGGGAGTTTTTCCTGTGTCTACTGAACATGTAGGGAACTTCTGCATCCAGCCCTATATGCATATACTCAGCAGCCCTATGCATGGAAGAAATTCAACACTTGGTTCATCACAACAAAAAGTGAACAGCTGGTGAGCAGAGCTAAAGTATTTCACTGGGGCAGGAAGTGAGGAAGAATGCGGGGGGGGGGGGGACTGTAGAAATTCTGGCTGATGGCCAATCCAGCTGCCTTTCAGTCTCTCGCTTTGCCAGCATCTGCCTGTCTCTGACTCTCTCTGCTTGGAGAGAAAAGAGCACCGCAGTTGCCTCTCCTCTTGGGGGAGCCAGTGTGATAATCTTGCAGCTCTCTGGGAAGGGAAACAGGGCGGAGACGCATCGCCTCTCACCTGTCCCCCGAGGAGGAGAAAGAGGCGGAGACTCGAGGAACTTGAACTCGTCCAGAAAGTTTACGCAGGAAAAAGAAAAAGAAAAAAAGAGGGGAGAGAGAGAAAGAGAGCGGCGTGGAAGAAAGAAGACGACGACGTCGCCGCCGCCCTGGGCGGTAGCGGGAAACAGGGAGGGATTTTCCAACAAGGAAACAGAAAGTCCGGAAATTGGGCAAGAACAACTTGCGCGAAGGGGGGGACGTTTTTCCAATGCCCCCCTTCTCTCTTTGCAGAAAAAAAGAGCATTTTTTGACCTCTCTTCCTTTCCTGCACCGCCGGCCGGAGGCTTGTGACTAGAAACTTGCTTGACTTACACAAAGAGGAGCCTCAGCTGCGACTTGTCTTCAGAAGATGCTCAGGGCGCGCGAAGGAGGCAGCTAAGTACTTTCCAGCCTCCCACGAGAGGGACAACTTTCCAGTCGAGGGAACACCTCAGCGGCGTGGGGTGGTGTTTTTATTTTTTTAATTTTTAAATATTTTGTTTGGAGATACCCGTCTCCTCTTCTTTCAACGTCTCCTTTCAAACTTTTCTTAATTATTTAAAAGCACACACCACCACCGGGAAGCTGTTGCTCCTTTTTCCTTTGGAACGAACTTCTGGCAGCTGAGAAGTTGTGGGGAGAAAATTCCCTCACGCCGCCCAGTTTCTCGTGACTGTTTTCTGGGGCGTGTGTGTGTGTGTGCCTTGTTTCAGAGGAGGAGGCCTTCTTTCCCACCCGGCTGCCCGGGTGTGACTGACTTTCCCCTTCCTCTACCGCCTTCCCCCTCCATGGAAAGCGGCTGCCATGGCTCTGAGCAAAGGGCTAAGGGTGTTGTGGAAGCAGGAACCCACGGCGAGCGCCCTGCTGGAGGCGCGCGGCCGCCAGGACTGCCTGCTGCTGGAAGCCGGCACGATGGCCACCCTCAGTAAGTGCCCCGCGCCAAAGTGGGTGGGGTGGGGTGGGGCGGGGAGAGGGTGGGGGGGGTGGGCGGCCTTGCTACTCTTGGAGCCCCCCACCCACCGGGTTGGAGGTGGCGCTGCTAGGCCAACATCCAGCCATAAAGACAGCGGGCCCTCCCTCGCCGTTTGCCTCCTGCCCCCTGGCTGCAACTGGCATACCGAGAGCTACACTGCTCCTGAGCTTGGAGGCTCTGTAGGGCAGCCTCCTGCAACCTGGCAACTTCCAGATGTTTCTGGACTCCAACTTCCATCAGCCCCAGCCAGAGTTCCCAATGCTCTCAGGAATGATGGGAGTTGGAGGCCCAAACCTCTGGATGGCTTTCTAGGCAGCTGTTCAGGTTGCTATGGCAAATCCCTTGGAGAAAGGGGAAAAACAACCTTTTGAAGCCATTTAGGCCAAGGCTATCGCTGCATCTTGTTGCCATAGGTTCCATAAATTAATAAACCCGTGTTTATGTGGCGTTTTGGGTGCTGGTACAGGAGGAGACAGAGATGTGAATTGGATATTGTGAGAGGGAGGACTGTGTTTTGTCTTCAGACTTTCAGCTGTGTTCTATGGCTGTAGCCAACTTTCAAAAAGGAGAGGGAAATGCAGCCTCTTTTTCCAAACTGCAATGACTCCACCCCTTATCACCACCCACTTTTGAATTCCCTGCTAAAAGGCTACAGAAGTAATGGCCTAACTCAGTGGTTCTCAATCTTTTTCCCCCCATGGAAAATTGCTGAGGGTCTTTGCAGAGCACTTCATGGTTTTTTTGCCCACTTGTAGCAGACGCTGCATGATTTTTAAATTGTATTTTATCGCTTTTTTATTTCTTCTATATTGTAAGTTGTTATATTTCATAACAGTCAAATTGTAATGCAGTAAAATACGAGATAAGAAATAAAAGAAGCAATCAGAATGCAATCAAGACTCAATATATTTAATGTGATGGATGTGCTGTCTCCTGCCTCCCACCACAAATCTACAGACATGCTGTGGACCACCTGAATTAAGCTGCCTGGCCACTGGTGGTCTATGGACCATAGTTGGAAATGCTTGGCCTAACTAAAGTCACGTGTTGTCTATCTGCAACCAGGAGCTTGACAACTCTACCCCTCAGTTTTACAGTTCTGGGCCAGGAACAAAAACAGGGAGGTCTATTGAGTCAGTTTTGGGAAATCATGTGCCTGGTGGACTGCAGTAAAGAAAACCTGATTGAGATATTTGCAAAGCATTTCTAAGTGAAAAATGAAATAGTCAACATGTCACACAAATGTGAGCTTGATGGCCCATTTATTTTATCAAGAAAACCAATTATTTATGTGTACTTTAAAGATTAATATTGGATTAATATTTTAAGATACTCTCTCTGTCCCTTTTCTATTCTTCCATGAATCTGTTCTGCTTCACTTCTGACTTCTTGAAGGGATGCAATCCCATCTACTATGTATCATTGATACTATCTGTCCTGGGCCATTGGAGTTCAGTGGGCCATACGTACGTATCTAGAAAATGTCTGTCTCGGGGTAATGTTAATTACAAAAAACTTGCATACTGCAGGACTTGCGCACTTTGAGATAGGAGAGGGGAGTTTGTAGAGCAATCCTAACCATGCAATGCTGGTGGCTGGTGTGTAAGTGTTAGGATGGTGCTCAATCGCTTCCCCATTGGTCTCTGTCAGCCAAGAACAGTGGCAGGGGGAAGCCCCAGCTCTGCTGAAGCAGGTGGTATATTATCATGGTGAGTCATCAGTGGAAAGACATGAAAGTAGACATTTTGGAGATGGGTGCTGGATCTGCTGGGGCCTGATTCTTAGAACGAGCAACTAAAATAGTTGCTCTTACCCTCCTCTTTGGTTGGTAGGAGCTGACAGGACTCAGATGTACTGGAGGATCTGCTTGCTGCTTGCCTCCCTGGCCCCTCATTAGGATTGCTGTCCTCAGCTCTAACAGTACAATTCTGTGCATGTCATCATGCACATGATGAGATGTAAGCCAGCTTGGCTGTGAGTCTTGGAAGAACTGCTCCCTGCCTTGCAGGCCCTTTTCCACCTGCCCTGGGTGGGCAGGGTCCTGACAGACTCCAGCTGCAAAAGCTGAGGCTGTTGAACAGGTTGGTGTATTGCTTAGGGGTTTTTTGTTGCTGATGGGATTGTTGCTGTTATCAATATTAATTTTTGTACCTTTTTTATTAGATCTGATTATGTTTTAATGTAGAAATTGTTCAGTTTGGTTGGGTACTTTTTGATGTGTGTTATTTATTGTTTATGACTATTTTTGTTATACAGTGGAACCTTAGTTGTCGAACGTAATCTGTTCTGGAAGACTGTTCGACTTCTGAAACATTCGACAACTGAGGCGCAAAATTAAATTGAGAAAATTGAGAAACGCACTTCGGAAGCCGTTCAACTTCCGAGGTGCATTTGAAAATGGAATCAATTACTTCCGGGTTTTCGGCATTTGAAAATCGAAACGTTCGGCTTCCGAGGTGCTCGAAAACCGAGGTTCCACTGTATTTATAATTATGTAATTCCCCCCCCCCCCATGTTGTAAGCCACCTTGAGCATGGTTTTATCCAGGGGAAGGTGCATACAAATAAAATGATGTATGTAAGCCCTGCTGAGTTCAGTTGGACTTACTTTCCATGTAAACTTGTATAAAATCTATATTATATGACATGGTATTATAGACTATTAAGAAGAAAATAAAATGCAATGCAAAGTACCTGTGAAAAATGAAGGGTTTTGCCATTGGTTCTGGTAGCATAACTGCTAGTGGAGGGGAACAGGTCTTCTAGAATTTTTAACCTCCTGACATAATACATACCCACCCAGGGGCAGGATTGTGAACGATTCTAGCCACAACCTGCTCCTTAGAGAAGCCAGATTGAGAAAACTTGAATAGTGCCCTGCATTACATTGCATACCCATGAGTATCAGCCTCATTCATCTTAACTGTAATAATATTATTTTACAAACCCGAGTATTTTTTATTTTTAAATGTTTGCTACGTTTAAAGTGCAGTTGCTTTGCAATCTTCTAAAGGCTCAATGATATCTGAATGTTGTGGGTTTCTGTTGTTGCTTCCAGAACGTTAAGCATATGTTACTAATTAGGGACAAACCTTGGTATAAAGGCTTTGTTTTCTGTAATAACCGAAGTGTGGGTGTGTATTCTGAACAATACAATATCTCTACATGCATAATTTTACATGATCTATAAGGTTACAATAAAAAAAAATATTATATGGATGGATATCATCCTCATATTTGTCATTCCAAAATATCATAAACAGTGAACAATAACCAACATGCTGTTTAAAGCTTATTTCTACTTGCTGATTGAAAGAAGGGAATGAACTCTTTGGTTTCAACCCTCTTTTGTCTTAGGAGGCATGATTATGACAAAGTCCAAACATTGCTTGCATTCTTCAACACTTGCCCAAGTCTTTAAATGTCATTACTTTATTTTTACAGTTTTACTGTAGTCTATTACTACAGTCATTCTTTTGTCTACTTAAGCATCTCCTGATCCAGTGACTCCATTGTACTTTCATTCAGTGGCATAGCGTGGGGGGTGCAGGGGGGGCCGGCCGCACCGGGCGCAACATCTGGGGTTAGGGCAAATCCACGGGTTAGGGGGCGCAAATCCACAGGTTAGGGGGCGCAAATTACTTGCCTTGCCCCGGGTGCTGACAACCCACGCTACCCCGCTGCTTTCATTGGGAGATAAAGATGTGAAGATTTGCACAGGGAATGGCCCTGTTATTTCTTTCTCTCCTACAAGTGAGAAAGCTCTAGAATCACAGCAGGATTCCCAGTTGCATGCATAGAGAATTATCTGCAGTTAGACCTGCCTTAAAGTGTACTGGATAATGACTAAAATATATTGATAGTACTGTATGGAAGAATGTAGCCAAGATGTAGGGACACATTCCACTGCACACATGTTTATTGTGCCAGGAGATAGAAGGTTGATACAAAACTGTTAATCTCTGAAATGTATCATTAGCACTATATGTAAATTTGTAGTCAAGTTGCTCAACACATAAGATAAGTCTTCTTAGGGAGACATCTCTTTCTGGCCCTTGCAGAGCATATATATTACACCCCAACTTTTCCTCCTCAGTGCCGCGTAAGAGGTTGTGAAAGAAGCCAAATGCCTGATCCTGTGCATATTTACTATGGAGTTAGTCTCACTGATTTTGTTGCAACTTACCTCTGAGTAACCATGAGTAGAATTGGGCTGTAAAAATATTGTGGCATCTAGGAGACTTAATTTTATCATGAGTTATTGTACTTTAGCACAAACCATAGGCTTAAAGAAAAGTAAATCTTGCCAGTTTCTGTTGGCTTGCTGTATTATCAAAGGATTAAAAATAAATAAGAATTGTTGTCTTTTATTGTGCAATTCCCTTAGCGCCTGAAGAAAAGGAAGAAATTAAAGGGCAATATGAGAAGCTCATCGATGCTTATGGGTGCTTAGGAGAACTCCAGTTAAGATCTGGTAAGTACCTTAATGTCATTTTTAGAATAATAAGTTGAACAATGTGCCCTTCAATCCGACACAATGAAGTGAAACTATTCTTTGGTTAACCTTCAAGGACTAATTCTTTAAAATGAGTTGTGTGGTAATCATTGGATTTAAGGACAATTATTAAACAATGGCTTATTGCAGGGCTTCTATTTTTTAAAAAACAACAACTTTGCATTTACTAATAACAGCTTCTGGTTTTAACTTGAAAACAGCTTCTGTTTCTTTTTACCAGATTTGTTGTGCTCCTTGTTGGCCTTGGGTAGCTGTCCCATAAAATGCAATCCTACACAAGGGCTTCTTCCTTAGTAAATATGTTTAAGATTACAGCCTCAGTGGGTGGGTATTAAGTCTTAATTGACTTACCTATCAGTAAATACTTAGGATCATGAATAGGTTTGCCTGCTCCTATCCCCCATCTCCTGTCCTGCCTTTGGGTTTGTTTTTTTTTTTTAATCTGTTGGGGAAATGATGCTCAGTAGGTGAAAGATCTCAAATTGCATTGCTGCAGCCACAGAAAAATGATACCCTATGAGCTGCTCCCTGACAAGTAACTATAAAAGACAGATTTTTGGGCTGCTGCTTTTATTATGCATTGAGGCTCAGGCAGAAATGCAGCAAGTGACCCCCTTTTTTCTGGCGTGGAGATACAGTGTTAGGGAAAGCTGCACTTGTTCCCTTTTTGGCTTGCACATATCTGTTAAAAGCACAGAGCTCCTGTCCATAAAAATACAACAATTCTAAGGAAGTCAGCCTTTTCAGGCCAAGAATCAACAGCTCTACTGAATAGCACTTTTCCCTTTCTTTTTATTTTGAATGACTAGCTTTATTAACAGCAGTAGTTCATGGTTAACTAAGACTACAGCCCTGCAATTGACAATTTTCTCTGTTCTGGTGACCTTCTAATTTGGGTTTCCTGAACCTAGCATTTTCATCACAATGAGCATGGCTCCCTCCTTGGATTTCATGATACAGCCATCTAATGTGGGCAGGGATAGACAGGTCTGCACTAGGAGATGCTGACTATCCCTTTAACAGCTTGGGGGCATTGAGAGAGCATATAGTCACTGCCCCTCCCAACCTTTTCTCCAACCTCTTTTCCTGCTGACTGAAGGCAATGGTGTAGCCCTGTGACAAGACAAATGGAGCCAGGGAGGTGAGTGGTGTGGTAGTTGCTGCTTTGCATCTTGGTGCTTTGGGTATTTTAAAGGCGCAAGCGTATCTCTGGAGAACCTGCTATGGCTAGAGTGAATGTGGTATCCAAAACTGAAAAATGTAAATGAAATAAATGTACTATAGCTTTGCCTCTTCGTTGGCTGGCATATGGTTTTATGCACATAAAGGCATCTGAAGTATTTAAACAATTTGTGAGGGGGGGTATGATGGAGTGTGGGCAGCTGAGTGCAAGATCATATGAGCAAGAAGTCAACTTTCCAATGTCCAGTAAGAAGGAATGTCAGGGGATGTGGTTATGCAAAACCAATAATAATAATAATCCAATAATTCTGTTCATATTTAATTAAGGGTTGTGAGAGCACGAAAGAGGCTGTGCCATAGACCAGAGCCTCAGCCATGGCCCGTCATAGCCCTTGAAATTCCCATAGTTGCCCTAATACTTTGACAACGCATTAGTTACTTCTGAAATCAACCCATGATAGAAAATGTTTTTGTGACTCCATAGGATTTGTGCAGATACTATCCAAACCATCTCACCCACCAATTTGTGGATTTCCTGATATATACATGGTGCCAGTTTCATTTACATAATATGAATTTAAAAGAGTCTGCCTAGATACTTCGCTTCTTGCCGCAAGAAGTGTTTGGCTGGCTGGAAGGGAGAGACAGTGTGGTCTTTCGGCCCTTGAAACAAGTAGGCTCCCTAAGGAGGTTAATAAGTCAGTAAGAGCATGAAAGATTTTTCCAGAATGCCTGATGATAAAGAAAGTTTATAGCAATGGCAGGAATAGCCTGAACCAGCTACTGGGCAGAAAACTCCATAAATCTTCTGAAATATGAATTAGTCACCGTGGGGAGACAAGACTGGTTTAAATCCAAACATTTGGCTTAGCTGGCTTATAAAACAGACAAAAAAGGAAGCATGACTGTTCTGACTAGCTATTCAGACAGTAAGCAGAATAGCTAATCACACTAGTTTTTCAGTCTCACTTTTTGGCACTAAGGACCTTCTGAGGGTTTTAGTAGGAAATTCTTCCTTTTTGTCATACTGCAGAACTTGTGTGTGAATACTTTGTCTTAGTTCTTTGTCTGGGTTAGGCTGTCAAAATTGACAGGCTACAAACCCAACCATTTCCCATGCAAGAGACTTGCACTATAAGGCTGGTGGGTTTTTGCCTAGTTGATTGCCTAGGTAATGTTTCTTAAAAGCCATAACTCGTATTGGGTCTGATCAGCTGGAACAACTCACTAGTTCCCATTATTTGCCTTTGGGATGGGCTAGAGCAGAATGAAGAGCCAAGTATATTCTGGGCTGGGCCATGGCCGGGGGGGGGGGAGTGTTTTGTATTCGTTAGTTCAATTTCCTTAATGAATTCTAGTCTGAATTTATATTGGCACATAGCACGACAGTGTAGGAGACATGTACAGCATTAAATGTAAGATGGTCCAAATGTTTTGAAATGCATTAGATGATTTTTTTTAATTAGTTGGGAAGTTTTTTAGGTGGTTTTAAAATTGTTTTTAAAAGTTGCAGATATGTTTTTATCTCATTTTAAACTGTATTATTTTAACTTCTTGATGTTTGTTGCCCTGGGCTCATTTGGGAGGAAGGGTGGGATAGAAATTTCATAAATAATTGTGTAAATAACAAGAAGGTGGCATCCGAATAGCATTATTAGTGTGTAGATTTGTAAGATTCATGGTCAAATTGCATAGAAACACAGATTATGTGAGCAGCATTCACTTAACACACCCCATCAATGGAAACCCTCTGCAAAGATTTCCACTTGTGCAATGGGGTTTCTCCCTGTGCCCCCCCCAAAAAAATGACTGGGGGGGGATCAGGAGAAGCCCAACAGCAGCACACAGAGGGAGTGCTGGGTTTTTTTGTTTACTGCTGTGCTGCTTATTGACTGATTGTATTATTTTATTGTATTTTGCCTGCATTGTACTCTCTTTTGGGATTATTTGATAAAGAATAACAAGTTTTCTGATAAAATAAACTGTTGTAAGCCGCCTTGAACCTTTTTTTAACTTTGGAAAAGTGGCATGCAAACAGATTGACTGATAATAACATCATGAGATCTACCAGCAGATTTAAATCGATCTTCTGACCACCCCACATGTTAATGAGCAAGGTGGTCTGAATTAGTGCAAGGCAGCTTCCTATATTGCACGTGGCAAAACACTAGGCTCTCAGCATTCATACCAAGCACGGCCAGTCCAGATGTTTCATGCTGCAGACCATCGTTCAGGGCCCATGAGGCTTACTGCTATTTGGTTTGGGGCCTGAAGAGGGTTCTGAGGCCAGCATATTCTCAGTATATAGGAGAACATTCAGAGGGTTCTGGTGCCTAAGGTTTCCATGGTGATGAAGGGCTTTGGGAAGACAGGGTTAACTAATCCTTTGGGCTGTGTGTCATAGCAGGGGTCTCAAGAATAATGCAGAACTTTGTGATGAGGGAGAAGGTTATTACCTTTATTTTTCATTATACCTCCCCGTGAGGTAGCCTCGTACCCTGAAAAATTGTTCAAGGAAGTTAGCTACAGTCAGGATGAAATTAATATATAAAACTAGTTCACTCATCCTGTTGAACAGCATGCGCTTTGTTCTTCTCCCCCTCATGTACAGGTCTGCTTAAGTGGGGCCCGTTCGGCACATATTCCTCTGTGACCTTCTTGAGTATCCCTATGTTGAAAAGTTGCTTTGGAGATTATGATTGTGACGATGCACAATCGGGAGCGTACTTTAAAGTTCCTGTTGTGCATTGGCAACTGTGTGTTACATATTATAGCTGATGTTACATATGACTTCAAGGATGGGGTATGTGGGTGTGGTTTGAGAAAAACAGGTAAATTTGAACCCCTCACAGGCCACGTTTGGCCCACTGGCATGCAGCCCCTGGAAGGTTGCCCATGAGAGAATGTGGCCCTTGGGCTGATGAAGATTTCCATCCCTGTCCCGGGGGCTGCTCCTTCCTTATTGCTGTAATGCATATGTTTTCTCTGCCTTTGTCGGAATATAGTTTTTAAATGTTACTCTTAACTTCGAATACTCTTAAGGAGAAATTTATATAATGAGCAGAAACAACAGTTCATTTTGGTTTGGATTTTTTTTAAAAATACAGGAAGCTTTTCTTGGTTATTGAAACAGTCAGCAATGCAAATTTGAAGGTGCTAAGCACAGCTGGAATTATGGCATAAATATTCAAAATGAGCTATCCAGTGGGGAATAAGCTGTGGGTTTACTTGCTGGACTTAAATTTGCATTTCCAACCTTTCTTGTGGAAGCTCCTTTTTTTTTTGCTTTTGAAGCTATGGCTGAATGACAACAGACCTCTTATTTTCTGTTTAGTGCCTCATCAAAAGAAGAATAGTCATTCTTATTTTACTCCAATATAACCAGCTGTTAGTGTTGGACTACATCTTCCATAATTCCTGCCCATTGTCTGTGCTAGCTGGAGCTGATTAGAGTTGGGAGTCTATCAACATCTGGACTACCTTTGTTTTCTATATGTCTTAAATAATGCATCCCGTTACAAGACATTTTTCTGATTGACCCTTAGCATCCTTTATGAGCATTTCCCTTGAGAGGCCTTTCACATTTATTATCAAGCAAGTGGCAAAATATCTGAATGTTGTCATGCCTCTTAGACCAGCTATGTTGGTTAGTTTTTTGCTTGTTATTTTTTTTAATAAAACGTTTTATTTAGCTATGAAATTGTATTTTAGACATAGCATTGTGATTGACTGACCCACAGACTCACTGTTAGGAGTAAAACTGACTTGAACCAAAGCTTAAGTACCTAATAGAAGAGCTCACAGATTGACTTTTATGAGCTTGCCGCTTGAAACAGCAGTCGTGGATGTCTCCTGAGAGTGGATTCAGTCACAAATAAGTGCTCTTGCTTGTCATTCCAGGTGGCCAACTTGTTAAGAGCAATGTTTCTCCTGCCATATATTTTCAGATATTATGGATGCTGTGGAGGGAATGAGTACCTTTTCCACAAAGTACTCCTTTCCTGCCCCAGATGTTCCCCAGCTTGTTCCCTTAGACTAGATTTTCTCCTTGTGCAGCAATGAGGCTGGCTGAGTTGGCAGTTAATGCACTATTTCTGTTCACACTTGTATGTTCTATGTGAGAAATGTTTTCCTTTCACAGATTTATACATTTAATCATGCCAACATAGGTTTCTGCCATACCTACAATTAGTCCCAGACCAATGTATTTAATCTGGTATCAACTTGACATTGTCACCTTCTGGGAAAAAAACAAACAAAAACAAAACATATTTATGAGATACAGTGGTACCTCGGGTTAAGAACTTAATTTGTTCTTGAGGTCTGTTCTTAACCTGAAACTGTTCTTAACCTGAGGTACCACTCTAGCTAATGGGGCCTCCCGCTGCTGTCATGCTGCCGCCGCATGATTTCTATTCTCATCCTGAAGCAAAGTTCTTAACCCGAGGTACTATTTATGGGTTAGCGGAGTCTGTAACCTGAGGTACCACTGTATTGACAGGCTGCCTTTACAGAAAAGGTCTAGAATGGAATAAGCATTTGTATTCCCATGTAATTCTAATGTGCCTGTCATTTTCTAGGCAACACCACCCTGCATTTTCTGGTCCTTGTGACAGGCTGTGCATCAGTGGGGAAAATACTTGATGCTGAAGTTTACAGAATCACGACAACAGAATTCTGTCCTCTCCAGGAAGAAACTAAGGAGGAAGATCGTGTTTCTGCCTTGAAGAAAATTCTTAATTCAGGGGTGTTTTATTTTTCTTGGCCAAATGCAGGGTCAAACTTTGATATCACTGTCCGAGCCCAAAAACAGGGTGATAACAACTATGGAACTGCAAACTCTTTCTTCTGGTAAGTGCAATATGTTACATCCTATATTTGATCAGTCCTTAGCTAATATGTCCTAGACTTCAAATCCATGTGGATTTCTGCTTCATTAAGGACTGGAATCTTTTTGGGATCTTCTAAAGCATAGCAATAAATGCATTGCTATTGTAGCTAGAGAGTGTCCTTTTGTGGAAGGAAAAATGTCATATTTCTAAATACAATACATATGGGAATAATTCCCAGTAAACTTAGTGAAACTTTTATTGGATTGGATTGCCAATGTATACAAGGCTTTAAGTGCTGGTTCACACATAGCTCAGGTGTGCTGGGTTGCTAAATTTATGATTGCATTTACATCCCACTTTTTTCTCCAGGGAACTCAAGGTGTTGTAGATGTTTCTTCCCCCTCATCATTTAATCCCCATTACAACCCTATGAGGAAAGTTAGACCAAGAGGCAATGACTGGCCCAAGGCCACCAAGTGAACTTCATGGCCGGGTGGGGATTTGAAACCTGTTCTCCCAGGTCCTAGTCCAACACGTTAATCACTACACCACATTGGCTCTGTAAGCGGCAGGGCACAATAGTGAATTGCAGGCTCACATGCTTCCCCTCCCCTTGGTGAATGGAACCTTTCATGTGAATCAGAGTTTGTGAGCCTGAGATTTGCCCTTGGGCCCTGCTGTGTATGTGAACCAATCCTGGATGCCTAAATATTTGTGAAGCAACCATTTCTGAATGTTTGCACCTCACTTTAAGCAAATCCCAAGTACCTGCAACTTGTACAGTGTGCAATTTTTTTTTTGTTAAATAGAGAAGATCAATACATTTTATTTTCAACATTTTAAATAATAAATGGCAACTTCTGCATAATGTATGCAGTGATAATGATACCAAGCAAAATGAAAGTTAGCAGCTGCTTCTGTGCATGATGCTCCTCTTGCAGCCCATTGAAGGTAAATACAAAGCCCAGTGAAAAATAATTGAATTGGGATGATGGGGCAGGCCTATGTCAATGTAAGCCTGCATTTATCTAACTAAGTTTTAAATGCCCCGGCACCAAGCTATTTTGGCCAAAGCTTTGTTGTTGTTGTTGTTGTGGTGCTTGTACTGTAGATTATACTGCAGTTCTGAACTTGTTAAAGGCTTTCGGGATACTTAGCTATTATGTTTCTTGACCAGTTATGCTTGACACATAGTCACAAAGTGAAGGTGGGTGATAGATCGAGTGAACATTCTCCTGGGAACTAGACATGACAGCTGAATGCACCATCATAATTACTTCTGTATATGGCACTCTCCATGTGGCCTTCAGGGTTCCATTATGCCAATAAGAGCATCAGGACAGCTCTGCTGCATCAGACCAAAGAGCTATCACGTCCAGCATCACATTCTCACATTGGACAACCAAATGCCAATGGGAAGCCTGCAATGAAACCATGAACCCAAGAGCACTCTCCCATTTGTGATCCCCAGCAACTGTGTTCAGAGGTGTACCGATTCTGGTGTTTCCATGACCCACTTCTGGGCTTCTCTGAGACCCAGTAGGACTGCTGTGGGAAGCAGGATCCTGGGCAAGATAGCTATTTGGTCTGATCCAGCGTTTCCCAATCTGGTGCTCTCTAGATATTTTGGACTGCAACTCCCATCATCCCATGCTTTTGTACATGCTGGCTGGTGCTGAGGTGAGTCCAAAACACCTGGAGGGTACAAGGGTGGGGAAGTCCAGTCTGTTCCATCAGGGCTCATCTAATCAACTTTTGGCAGGTTGATTAATAGACCTAAATATATTCAAAACAGATTTTGTGTAATTTTTCTTGACTTAGTCCCCCTAAATGCATTTGACACAATTTGGCCAAACGTCCCACTGGTTTAAATGGGAGAGATTTAAGTTATATACTTAATTGAAATCAGTGGGACTTTTTAAAAGCATGTAACTTTTACCTGGATTGTGTCCACTATCTGCATCATGCGGTGGCATTTTGGGATGCAAATGACTTGCAAGAGTGATATCAGTACAGAATATACTTTCACAGAAAACTGCTGACTTTAGTCAAAGGAAATTGTATTTAATGAATTAGTCTGACTGATAATATATATTCATATTGCCAGACAAACAGTATGGAATATTAAATATAGTCACATGCAGAAGTCACTATATTGCCTTTACTGGTTATATTTCCTTTCAGTAGTAGCTGTAAACTTTTTGAGTTGTATCTTTTGTTTGTCTTAGCAAAATGTACTTCTGTTCCTGCAAGGCCAGACACCCAGTTTTTACTGCCTTTCCTACTGCTTTGTCCCATTCTGTTCTGGAGGATCCCATGATCCTGAGGAGCAGCTTTTAGGGAGATGTAAGTATGTTAGATCTTGGGACGCGGGTGGCGCTATGGGTTAAACCACAGAGCCTAGGACTTGCCGATCAGAAGGTTGGCGGTTCGAATCCCCGCGACGGGGTGAGCTCCCGTTGTTCGGTCCCTGCTCCTGCCAACCTAGCAGTTCAAAATCATGGCAAAGTGCAAGTAGATAAATAGGTACTGCTCCGGCGGGAAGGTAAACAGCGTTTCCGTGTGCTGCTCTGATTCGCCAGAAGCGGCTTAGTCATGCTGGCCACATGACCTGGAAGCTGTACGCCGGCTCCCTCGGCCAATAAAGCGAGATTAGCGCTGCAACCCCAGAGTCGGTCACGACTGGACCTAATGGTCAGGGGTCCCTTTACCTTTAAGTGTGTTAGAGGGGTTGGCAAAAACTGGGTGCATCCATCTGCAAGTCATTTCCATTAAGGTAAAACCACAACTGGATACAGCCCAAAGCTTTTTAATATTTATGATCCCGGAAGATTACATATATTAATATAGTAATTGTAAGCCCAGGGCATGGGGAGATTCTGCCTGACTACAACAGTAAAAACAGGATATTTCAAGGCCAAAATATCTGATGGGCTGAATTCAGCTTGGTTGGTCACAAGCTATGCAGCTTTACCACACAATATAGGTAATAATACTTCGGTGTCACAAAAGTATTATTTCCTATATTGTGTGGTAAAGTTGCACTACCTTTATTTTTTCCAAATTTGATTGCAAACAAGGATTTCATGACTAAAAACTATTGAACCTGCACTGCAGTTTTTCAGGTCACAACCTGAACTGTGAAATCCTCCTATTAAAATGTCTGTGGTTCTATGAGTTGCTACCTTAACAGAATATTTCCCAAGGTTTATCTTCACTGTAATATTGGCTTTCTGGCAAGAAAGAAGCAAGACTGGAATCCTTCCAGTGGCTTGAACTCAAATAAACCTTACCAAGGGATAATACTTTAAAGTTAGCTTTGTTAATAATATATAGTACACCTAGTGAGTGATTATTATTGAATCTTGCAGGAACCAGCTACTGCATGTCCCCTTTAAACACTACCAGGTGAATTGCTCTGATTGGCTGCTAAAAGTGATCTGTGGTGTGGTGGACATTCGCACTCTGTACGCTTCTCACAAGAAGGCAAAGGCCTGTCTCATCTCCCGGATCAGCTGCGAGAGAGCTGGTGCCCGGTTTCACATACGAGGAGTCAATGATGATGGCCACGTTTCTAACTTTGCTGAGACGGAGCAGGTAAGGACTGGATCCCATGTCTCTAAATAATTGATTGCATTTACACAAAGTGGGGTGGCAGTTGAGGGATCAGGATGACATCTTTCACAGTGACAAGTGACATGAGAGAAGCTAGCAAGCGCTTTTCAGAAGTAGTGTCTAACCGCCCACAGTATGTTCATTAACTCTGCTTTTTTCCTTTTTGTTCATTACACATGTCTACAGAAGAATACACCCACTCCATTCCCTCCTCTTCAATTCGTTTGGCTTGGAGCTTGCATTCCCCCCCTCCCCACATTTGATTTACAGTTGAGCACTTGTGTATTCTGCGGTTGGGGGGTGGGAGTGTGATTTTTCAGTACATTAAAAAAATCCCTGAGTGGGGAAGAATAGAAGCAAAATAAATTCTTCTTGTTCATTATCACACACTTTCCCCATAAGGATTGTAGGCTGGACTAGTTTCTCATCAGAGATTCTTTCCTGAAGCTTTAATAGTCCATACCAAACATCTCATGCACAGGTAAAGGGAAATGTGAGTTTATTTGTGTTCACAAGGACACTAACACCAACCCACCCCAAAATGTAAAGCGTATTTTATGACATATTTTAACCATTTTCTTATGGTATCGTAAAAGGCAATTTATTTTTTAAAAAATTAAGGAGCAGGGTTTGATTTTGAAATGATCATATATTGCTTTTGTGTCAATCTCTTCTCCGTTATCCTTTCTTCTGCTTTAAAACAAAAATAAATCATGAATTCCTGTCATCAAGAGTGTAATGTTTGTCACCATGATACCATAACTACCAGGCAGTTGGTTCAACTAACCCTTTTTCCTGTGACTGGATCCCTGCATTCTTCAGTGACAGCACAGTGCAAGAGGGCAAAAGCGTAAGCCTATCTTTAGTCACACCCCTGAGCACTGGGGCCTAGCATGCTGGCTAAGAAGTATTGATGACCCTGCCTATACATATACATATACATATACATATACATATACATATACATATACATATACATATACATATATCTATACATATATCTAATTCTTTGGCAGCATTATTTCCTCTTACAGCTAAAGAAGAAATTATCATCACCACCACCATCATTATAATCTGTCTCATTAAGCTAATGATTTGAAATACTTTGCTGTTGGGGCCTTGTTTTCACAGTGTAACTGAGAGGCCTATTTTGCACATAATAATGCCAAACCATGTTTTAACAGTACGTGCATGAGCAGTAGCAAACCTCTTCTCTTCTTCCCTCCTCTGGCGTGGCCATGAGGAGAGGATTAGAAACAGACACTTCCTGTTTAGACTAACTAGAGATTTTCATTGCATCCAAACTGGGGTAGTGTGTCAGGGAGGACAGATCTCTAGTTAGCTTATACTTAAGCTCTGTCCAAATGTTCCTTTTGGTATCTAGCTATTGAGATACCATCTGCATAAGAAATGATGCTGTGGTATGCAGTGTGCTAGAAGATGGATAGTTGTTTCGGGGGGGGGGGGGCGTAAGTAAGAGAAAATGCACTGTTGGGGAACTCTGGCAAGGGGTAGTGTTTGCTGATCCAGGATTGAAATGCTACCCACTAAAAATGAAGCTGTCGAGTGATGCTCATGCACCTACTGTCTTAAAGAGGAAAAGAGGAAAACTGGGAAGGATAATGGACATTTCCTTAGCATCGTTATGGAAACTGAAGAATTATAATAGAATTGTAGAGTTGGAGGGGACCGTGAGGGTCATCTAGTCCAAGCCCCTGCAATGCTTAAACCCACAACCTTGAGATCCAAATGGCACCTATGTTTGTTGGTCTTGTGGCCTATGAAAAGCCTTTCAACAAACAATGCAAGAAAGCAGAACAGAAAGGACTGGCAGCACCATACCATTTTATTTCTAATGGCCAAGAAATACATTCTTTTGTGAGGAATGGCTTTCTTGTTATGATGGATGAGGAGCTAACATGTCGTTTTGTATGTCTCTCTACTCAAAAGGACAGGTGATAACTTTAATCACAACGTGCTGATTTTATAGACCTTACTGGCATCATAAACAGCTTTTTATTCAAATGCTTGCATATAAAAGGCAAACTACCTATATTCATACAGCATACTTAATCATTTTGCAAAAAGGAAAAAGAGCGCATGGAATCTTCTTCTACTAGTGCCTGACTTATGGGTTGCAGGCTGCATGTACATTGCAGTAGCTTTTATTTTTTCCAGACAGTTTTAGTTATTTATTATTCCCTACATTTGTCTCCCACCTTTTCCCCCAGGAGCTCAAGGTGACATACATGGTTCTTTCCCCTCCCTATTTTATCCTTGCAACAACCCTGTGAGGTAGGCTGGGCTGAGACATTGCGGCTCCCCCAAGGTCACCCAGTGAGCTTCATGCCCGAGTGCAGATTCAGCCCCTGGTCTCTCAGGTCCTAGTCCAACACTCTAACCTCTACACCTGCCTGGCTCTCAGCCTTGGTAATATTATGGGGCTCTCGGCATTATTATTTTCTCTCTTTTTTTAGTTATGTAGCGAACATGATTTCTTCTGTGCATGCTAATGTTCAAATAACACAAGTCAAATAAAAACACTGTTTATATGATGCTAAGATAATTTGAGGTCTGGAGCAGAGTAGGAGGAAGGGAGCTGACAATGATTTTCAGCGTTAAGGCTCCTGTTGCCTGGGATACAGTGACTGAAATATAGCTTGCATACTGTCGGGTATCACTATTGTCACATTGTAAGAACACCTGCACTTCTCTTCAGGGGTTAAAAATTGTATAGAAGCGTTGGATTTCTGCAAGGGATTTCTCATGTTCATTGTCCAACTCGCCATTGTATCAGCCTTGTGGGCTAAGCATCCTCATGAAGGATAAGGCTGTTGGCAGCTATCAATTGCATTCTTCTCCCTCTCTCGTAATAGTTGAAGCCAAGGCCATGCAAAGAAGCTCAATGTTGGACAATTGAGGACAGACCAAAAGGATTAGCAATTGTTTGTTGAAGCTTGAGAATGATTGTTGAGCAGGGATGGAGAATCATTTCCAGTTTGCTGTGGGGTGGGGGACTGGATGCTGCAGTGACCTGTCCCCTGTGGACCATTCACCTGTCATTTACCTGATGTCACCATGACATCACCTGAAGCATTTTCCTTTGCCCACATGGTTTGAAATCAAATCATGTGGGGAAAGGCATACTGTTTTCAAGCTCTGCCAATCAGCTTATTGGCAGAGCCTACAAAACTCTGTACCTTTGCAAACACTGACACTTCACAGACACACTTGCAAGGGCACAAGGCTTTGCAATCAGCATAGAGCTGCATCTTAACCTGCTCCGCACCTGATGCCATATATATGTAGGGCAGGTGGGCACGGCTTGACCAAAATGGCCTTGCAGGCCAAATGCAGAGGCCTGCCAGTCTTAATAAGGTCTGCAGGCCAGAGGTTCCCCACCACTGCTGGAAAGCATTGCTTCCTTTATAGATTCAATTTATCCTTATATTTATGTTAGGAGATATTTGAAACTGGAAAAAGGGCATGGAGAAAAAGGAGTGATTATGCCTTTGCTGCTCAGTGCACTTGAGTGAATAATGGAGCTCTGTATTTTTGTTCCATGGAACTTCATTCAGTCACTTTAATATGGAATATAAATTTTACTTTAGAAATAGTAATGAGCACCATTTTTAACCTGGATCACTGCTACAGGAATGACATGACATAAATTTTGGAAGAAGTGAAGATATTGAATCTCTTGTAACTGGGGACTTAATCATGTGGTCATTCTGGAACTAGGCTATCAAAACATGATAATTGGCTCCATATTGTCTAGGGGGGTATTCATATAAACAGATTAAAATGCAGTGAGGTCATTCCTCCCCCCCCCCCCATTTCTAGCCACATATTTACATTGTTTTTGCATTAACTTTTTTGTTTACTTTTTTTGTTTCCCATCCTTTGACTCTCCCCAGAACCTCTACTAGTGAAGCTCTCATCTGCACATGGGGCAGTGACTATTAGGGTATGCTCACATTACTGCTTGCCCCACTTCCTTGGCAGAGAGTGATAGTTGATAGGTATGGGATTGTTATTTATGCAGACCCAGAAGAAAAATAAATCTGCACTTGCTATCCTCTTGTAAACGTAGATCTGGGAAAGGTATGGGTCACCCTTATCAGTCTTATCAGGTCACCTAAAGAGTCGGCAGAAACGCTTTTTCTAATGCTGATATTGGAAAGTGGCATGTATCCATGTGGTAGCGATAGTTGGCATTCTGGCTTAAAACACACCCAAAACATGCCCTAAATATTAAGCTGAGAGAAGGAAGCTAGATAGAGTTAGCGAGAATCGTTCTCTCTGGAACTAGCAAAAGAGGCATTGGGTGAAGTCACCACCTCCCCCCCCCCCCGCCAGCCTCTTTCTCATTCACTTATATATGCATCACTTGCAGCAGCTGCACTCTTTCCAAACAGGGCTGCACCTCAGAATGGCTGAAATCCAGTCCAGTTTGGAATGCACAAGCCTATGAGGAAAATCTCTCCTGCTTTCTTAGCAGACTACTGGATAATCAGTGATGAAGTAATAACTTGGCCGCTTCTAATTCAGTGCAGAAAAAATTGTTTCCACTTGCTTCATAATGACATGCTGGCTCTTCTCTTTCATGAATAAATGGCACCCCAGGAACCTGGATGCTGAGGGAAGGCTCTCTGACCCCTTTACATTGCATTAGTTCTGACATTTTCCCCTGGTTTCAGGAGAGAAAGAAACAATTAGCTTTATCTCCAGGCAGCTCTTTTATACATAAATGGTATTCCTTTGTCTCCCACTGAGTTAGCCTTCTGGCATTTCAGCTTGGCTATGAGTCATCTCTTTTTTCCCCTTTTTTTTTGGTGGCTGGAAATGACTCACTGCAACAGGCGAAGAAAAGAAAACAAACCAATTTCAAGTCTTTTTGCTTTCTAAACTGAAGCCAACACTTAACGTTTTAACTTATTTGGCCATTTTAGTTTACAAGCCTGATAAAACTAGCAGGAACACACAAAACTGCAAGACTGAGAACTGAAAGAAGTTAGGGTGGGGAGGCATTTGACAACCAGTGTGCAGGTCATATGAAATTGGGGCTGCTGGGGGTGGTGGGGGGGAGAGGGAAGAGCAGTGGCAGAGGAAGGGGGTGCTGGGGGTGTGGTCTGCCCTGGGTGTCATCAATGAGGCAGGGTGACAAAATGAGGTTTTTAAAAAATGGGCTCACGACATTATTTAGGAGTGATGTGGTGGCTTAGGCGCCTGCAGGTTCTGCGCAGCCTGAAACGGCAGCGGAGGACTTGCATCTGCCTACTGCCTCTCCCTCAGCTGCCCTACAGCTGAGGGGGAGGTGTCGGAGAGGCTCACCCCACCCCCATGGGCAGATCATCCCACCCCCGGCTCCAGGACATGCCCCTGCACCAGGCACCCGAGCGGCTAGCTACGCTGCTGGGGAAGAGTGCCATTTTCCTACTCAGGGTACTGCAGTAGGGCACTTGGTTTGCATGCTGAAAGACCCAGGTTCCATCTCTGGCATCTCTAGGTAGGATTTGCTGGGAAAGACTCTTGGAGTTTTGGATTTGATATCCTGCGTTATCACTACCCGAAGGAGTCTCAAAGCAGCTAACATTCTCCTTTCCCTTCCTCCCCCACAACAAACACTCTGTGAGGTGAGTGGGGCTGAGAGACTTCAAAGAAGTGTGACTGGCCCAAGGTCACCCAGCAGCTGCATGTGGAGGAGCGGAGACGCGAACCTGGTTCCCCAGATTACGTGACTACCGCTCTTATCCACTACACCACACTGGCTCTCTTGTCTGAAAACCCTGGAGAGCACCTGCTAGATAGTGTTGATAATACTGAGCAAATAGACCTAGCAGCCTCCTAAGGCAAGCAGCTTCCAGATCCATTGGTAGATTCTTTCACATTCTTTTTCATATCTCCAGAAAGAGCCTAAAGTTTTCCTTCTGTGGCATATGACACAGGGGAAGAATGGGATTCTCTTTGTGGGTTTTCTTACAGAAAAATATAAATTAATTCATATTCCCCACCCTTTCTCCCCCCCGCCTCCACTTAAGGCATTTAGTTTGTTCAGTGTGATTCATGTGCCCAAAGAAGTCTTTGATTTAGCCATTTCTACCTTTCCCATCACTTTTAAAAATGGCATTTAAAGTGTGCAAAAGACGGGTGTTCGCTTGTGCATGATGTGCACATGTTACAGATCTGCTGTGGGGAAATGCTGCTTCAGCAGCCGCCAGGATTACAGCAGCCGTTGTAATATTTGGAGCTGCTTCAGTGGTCAGAACAGAGCACAAACCTGTGTGTGGTCCTGGGCATTTTCTCATAGTATCCTTATTAAAAGGAAGGAAATAGAAAATTCCCTTGATGGGATGGGACTTGCCCATCATGAGCACTCTGGCATCCACCATATTCATGAAGTCCATTAATTAAGTGCAGTTATACTGTTCAAACCAGTGATGGTCCTTGTGTTCACATTTCCACTGCGGGCATTGGTGCTGATCCAGCTGTCTGCCTTCATCCTGAGCAATGCAGCGTGCTTATAAAAGAAGGCTCTTGGGTGACTTGTCTGATACCCTTTCTTTGCTGAAAGCTCTTTGTGATGAACAATGACACCACTATTATATATCGCAGGTGGAAACGGGCCAGGATTTAATTGCTAAATATAGGCCAACGCTGTTAAGTTTGCCATTGTGCTAGTCTTTCCAGGGCCGTGCCTTCATCTCTGCTTTTAGCTGGCCTAAAATTGGATATGGGTACTGGGGGAGGCAAAGACACAGGCACTCACAGCCATCCATCCATCCAACCAGTGTGGTGAAGGCCGCCAAGTGACCTTGGATCTGTCAGAATCTCTCAGCCGTGACCTACCTTACAGGGTGGTTGTTAGGATAAAATGGAGAAGTGTGTACACTGCCTGAACTCCCTGGAGGAAGGGCAGGGTATAAATGCAGTAAATAAATAAGTATTGGTGATACTGTTTGTTCTGAGATAAAAAAATTTTTTACAGATCATCACAAAAATAAAAGTGGTTAGGGAGGGGAAGGAAAATAGTGAATTCATCTTGGGAAAGGAGATGAATACCAAGTTAGTCAGCTCAACTATTTTGTTTCCCTGATGGTCCTCAGACTTTTTGTTACTTAATATGTTGCCAAGGCACAATGTGTGATTAACAAAAATTAGTAAGTGTTGTAAGTGAAGCTAATACATCCACTTACCACTACCCAAGAGTGGTCCTAATATTTGTGACATTTCCGGGGATGGGGGGGACGGGAGAGAGAGAGATTGTGCCTGCCTGCATGTATGTATCAGGGGTAGCTAATATTTTTTAAAATAATAATTTATATTAAATTTTAGAATAACTAGCCTTTTAACCTTATGACTAATGTATCTTTAGTATTTGCATATAAGAGGGCATTGCAGCCAGTGAAATTCCTGTATTGCAGTCTGCAGGGATTTGAAAATATTCCTCGGCCAAAGCTTTCTCATTCATCCAACTATTAAACATACATAAACCCTAATGTTGAAAGACTGGCCAGCCCAGATCCATACTTGCCATATCAACAGCAAGTTAGCTGTTCAAATCTGTCCAGTTGTCTAAATAGCACATATTCTTTTCTTTGGTCCAAATAGATGTCTTATTTCCCATGTATTTTTGCCATTAAAAACAACAACACACACACACCTGAAGATACCTCACATTCAAGCTGAACTGATAGCTAGCTTTGTATTTCAATCAATATAGTCATACACATAGTTGAGAAATGGCCAAAAAATTGCATTGATCTGAATATGCTTTATCTTTTTTGTTTCTGTAGACTATCTATTTGGACAATGATGTTTCTTCCTTTGTTCAAATCAGAGGCTCAGTTCCACTATTTTGGGAGCAACCTGGGCTACAGGTAAATAGCAAAAATCACTAAGGCTGCAATCTCAAGGCAAGAGGAGGGATTGAAGGCAGTTTAACCACCATATCCAATGCCCTACCAAGCATCAAGGCAGAAGCAAGAACAGAGGAATGTTATCCATCCTTTTTTGCACTTTGATTAGTTATTATTTAAGAGCTTCCTTCCCACTGGGAATAATGGGAAGAAAATAAAGAGTTTGAGGGGCTGCTGAACATGTCTGTCTTTTCCCCTGGTTCTGGATGTGATGTCTTTGAATCTAAGCTGCTTCCTGGTCCTCCCTTGGCATACCTCCTTTGGGCCCTACTGATGGTTAGAGTTTTGGCATCAACTGGGCCAGGACATCCAAGGGTCCAGTTGCAGGGAGGAAGTACCCATCTCCCTCTCCAGTTATTGGTGCTCTGTCTCTGACCTTGTAGAGAGAGACGTGATCTATCTTACAGCCCCTGAGATGTCAAAGAGGCCTGATGCTGTGGTTAAGGTAACTTTGAAAGTTGCTATGCCAACATTTGAGACAATATTCAAGGTGCTGAGATTTGGGGTTGTGTTTTTTTAAAAAAAACCTTATGTGCTGTGATGCAGTGCTTCTTATAAAGGCCACAGTCTAGCACTATTAGCTATGACAAAGGGAGGCACCAAAAGCAGAGTTTTGTCAGGCACAACCTGAAATGGGTGCCTACAAATTGCATCAAAACTGTTTTTAGAGAATAACTCCTTTATTTGAATCATGAATGGCTCCATCTCTATATCGCTCTGGAAGATCATATGGTCTGGTTTATACAAAAAAACTGTTAACTTGAAACTTAATATGTATATTTTTAAAAATATTGATTATTCGAAACTGGACCTGTTTGTTTTTGTAAGCTCAAATACTTTTTATAAGCTGATTATTTCTCCTTTAAAACAATTGAACCTGGCTGGCTAAAGACAACACTTTCTGCTTGTTTATTTTTTAACTGCAGTGGTTCAGGCATGGTCTGTGCTTTAAGACAGCAGTTATATCTGTGTATGTACAGAATAGATGCTTACATGAGCTCTGGAATGTGAGTTAGGGACAGATTCAAGAATGCAATGAATACAGTGGTGTTTCCCTCAGCAGCTATGCCTGTTATATTCATTGGTGGCCCAAAGGAAACTCACCTTGACAACTGGAGGGTCAGTTAGATAGAGGATTCTGGGCAAGCTGAACCCATGGCCATTCACTGGGTGTTAATATGATTTTGCATTCATTTGTCAGTGTTGTTTGCTAATAAAATGTGTAATTTGTGCTTTGAGTGCCATATGGGGGTGGCATTGTGGTTGCTAAGAGATAATAAAGGAACATTTTCTTTGAATGAAAAAGGGAGACATCTAGTGACTCATGTTTAAAACTATTGCTTTCTATTATTTTCATTGTTATCCACTTAGGTTGGCTCCCATCATCTAAAACTCACCAGAGGCCTGGAAGCTAATGCTCCTGCTTTTGACAAGTAGGTTTAATTGCGACGCTGCTGATAACTGAGTAAAATCAGATGTTACTGTTTGCATTCCAGGGTTTCCCAGAACGTCTTCATGGTGTCACATCTTTCTTCTTTCAAATCCCACTTCAAAACTCACCTTTTTATGAGAAGCTTTTTGGTTGAATCCCTACAAGTGCAGACATAACACTTAACCATAGAATCATAGAATTGTAGAGTTGGAAGGGATCCTGTGGATCGGGTAGTCCAAGCCAATGCAGGAATATGCAGCTGGCCCATATGGGGATCGAACCTGCAACCATGGCGTCGTCAGCACCACACTGTAACCAGCTGAGCTAACCATATATAAGGGATCAAATACTGGCTGTGGGGTCAGCATGCTGCTGTCCACTTCCCTCTTGCTCAGGAACTCCTGCTGGTCATTATGCCAGCATCTGGCTGTGGAGCAGGGACAAATGTCAGGGGTTTCGCTAAGGAGAAAAAGAAGCTGTCTGCATTGTGGCTGCTACATCTGAAGACAGTAACGCTACTAGGCTTATTGAAATTATTGTCTTAATCAGAGTTTAGGTCTGGGGTTAGGAAACCTTTTTTTAGCCTAACCCTCATCTCCCAAAGGGACACGTACTAGTGACAGGTGGGGCCAGATGAGAAGTAGGTTTTGGGTTTGGCTGGAGCTGGCGCACATGCAACTCGTCACTATGAACACATACAGCACACACAGCATGCATATCAAGCACCTGTATAGTTGGCACACATATGCTTGCAAACCCACCCATCCCACTCCCCGGCTGGAATAAAATAAGGATTTTAGGTTTTTTCCTTGTAACACTTCAAACAGCGCTGGATGCTTCAGTTGAGGGAAGAATCTCATTTTCAGGGATAGGGAGGGGAATTCAGTTTGTGTGCTAGAAAGGTGGGATATTTTGTAGCACTAGTAATACCTTGAAGGAAGATATCTTGATCTGCCACCAAAAAAAAAAAAAAAAGAGTTAACTGTGCATTTGCTACCTTTATTGCACAGTTGGTTTTGAAGACTAGTAGATTTCCCCACCCCCACCTGTATACTAAGCTGTTCTTGCATTTGCACAACCTCTTAGGAACTACTAAAGCCAGGTAAATGGCAGAAGGCTGTGTGCAAAGAGTGGTGAACGGCTATTGAAATAGATGAAGATCCCACAGGTAGAGCAACTCAGGTGATATAGGAGGGAATCAGTCCATTGTAATGCTCCTCATCACGTGTTTTAAGAAGAGTTATAAGACTCAGCTATACAGCTGCAAATAAAATGTTTTGAATGTGTTGAAAAGTGCAATATACAAATGTGACGCCAGATGGCAACTGTGAGCTATAGCAAATTCAATGCATTTTTCAAAACGATTTAAAAAAAAGCATTTTCACAATCTACTAGGGTAGATTCCATCCGAGAGCATGTTGAATATTTATGAAACCAAAGCAATCTGTTTCTACTTTTGCAGGCATATAATGCTCATGAAAGAACAATATGGTAAACAAGTGATTGTTAACCTGTTAGGAAGCAAAGGAGGAGAGGACGTCCTCAACAGGGCTTTCAAGGTAAAAACAAAGAGCAAAGACATGTTTAGTATAACTGGGATTCTTGGGAGACTTCATAAAGTTTGTATGTATGAATGTTTGCTAAAAAGACATTCTTATCTGGCCTTTGCAGTTACCATCACAATGTCAATTGTAAATGTCATTGTAAGCACATCAGTTAAACTGATAAACCAAACCATTCTTGGTTAATTAAGCCTATGCAGACATGTAAATTTTACATGTATTTTAATATGCTATTTTATTTTATAATTTATGCTTTTTAAATTGCTGATTTTATTTTGGAAAACATTGAATTAGCTTGATTTTTAACACCTGGGTTTTATAGGTAATTTTAACATACATGCTATATTTTATATAACTGCTGATGATAAATTCTGTTAAATATTTAAAAAACCAGTTCTTTTGAAAATCATCAACATTTCCAAAGGAAGGATATTTCCATTTAAAGCAGAGTTTGCCAGATCATATTATTGGTATTTTAAATATTTTAAAAATTAAATAGCAGTATGCCTTTGAAATTCCAACCATACTTGTCACTGAGAAAAGAAAGAGGAACACATACAGTTAATTACTGCAATTGTCTCTAATCTTCCCACCCAACAGCCCCCTTGCCCTGTGGCAGGCCTGAGGAACCTTTTTGACCTGGCAAGCCAGATCTTTTATCTCCTTCCACCCTGCAGGCAAACTTTGACCCATAGGTAGTTTTACCCACCTGTTAAGAGTTGGCAGGTGCAGGGAGATAATGAACAGATTTCAACTCCCCACACAGCAGCTGTTGCACGGGGAGTTCAATCCTGCTTTCTGCAGGCTTCTGGTATGCAGAGGCATTCCCTGCAGGAGACTCTCACAGACTCACACAGAGCAGGATGTGTTCAATGTGATCATTGTCCATGCTGGCTTCCCACAGTGAACTAGGGCAACAGCCAAACCAAGCCTCCACTGTTACCCACCACATGACATTACCTGCCCATCACTGTGATGTCACCTAATTGACAGGTGGGCACAGTTTAGAATAAATGGTTTCTTGGACCCAAATTGGAACCCCAGGTGGACCTGAAGTCCCCCTCCTTTTATTAAAAAATATATATTTAACAATTGATATGTTTTGATATACCACTTGATTGTAATAAAACCTCTAAGTGGTTTGCAAAAATGTGTGATGCTTTGCTGTGTCTGAGCTGTATCTCCCTCCTTCTCCAAGGGGGAGACAATGTTCCTCACAAGCAAGTTGATCAAAGATCAACGCCTGTTGATCAAAGCCTGTTGATCAAGACTGGGCACTCTGCTCCAGCTACTACAACTGATGCTGGCCAAACCCTCATTCATTCATTCATTTCATAAAATTTATACAGGCACTACAGTCTCTACTTTCTACCCCATGGGGAGGGGAAGTTGAGGCATCAGCATGGACTGAGCCCTCAGGTGGTTCCACTTCTTCTCCCTCACAAACTCCCACTGTGCATTGAAGTTCATTGTCAGTATTGTTCCCCTGTTAGGTTCTATCCTCCCTCTCAGTATCACCTGTAATTCCTGTTAGAGATGATAATTTGTCATTTCTCTGTAATGGTAATGAGTAGCCCAGCTGCACAATTGGGCACAATACTTTGAACAATGATTCATGCTGAGATAGTAATGGTTTAGTCTGATATCGTTCCCAAGTATGCTCCCTAATGCAGCTGTCTGTAAATAGTCACTGAAGTGTGGGCAGTTACCAAAGAAACAGATCCAACGGCAGTAACAGACTGTGGAAGCATGACTCTCCTCTAGTTATAAGCAGTTCTTAACACCGTCAGTGCCTGAAGCGCCTCTTCTTCTGAATTTATTTTGGAACTTGGCCATTTGAACTTTGAAATGAGCTTGATAATAGTTCTAAGTGAGCAAACACAGGAAGCAAGAATGCAGCTATGTTTAATATCGCAATCTGAAACGTTTGCACCTATACCTCTCCCTATATGCAATGCAGCTTAAAAGGCAGGATAGAAACACTAAATAAATGTACAGTATAATCACTTGGCCTCATGTGGCTTTCTGACAGTGCACCTGGAGGGTTTTCTGCTGGTATTTTTTTTGGGGGGGGGCAGCAGCAAATCTTGCATTCTTGCTAAGGTAGCAGAGCTTCCTTTGAATTCTATGGCCTCTCACTTCAGATATCTTCAGCACAGGATTGCAGCCTGAGTATGTGCTATTATTCATACTTTCAAGCTGGTATAGTGAACTGGATCACAACTTTATTTTTATTTTTTGCATTATTTCATGCCCTTTTGCAGGGAGGTGTAATTTTTATTCTGTCATTTCTCCCAATCCATAGGAGAGACTTTGGAATGGGCATTTAGGTTGTGAGTACAAAATACATATTGGCATGAAGCTGTATTCTGACAACACACAACTACATACTAATACTTTATGTGACATCATGTGGCAGACACATGATGTGTGGGACACAGGCCCACACAGTCTAACTGAGGCCTTAGTTTTGGTTATAAAGTGAGCAGTACTGATTAGTGCAACAACGACAAAAAACACCTAAGGGAATTGAATTTTAAAATATGCAGTGAATATTGTTGAATTTACAACTTAGCATCGTGATTAGGTATAAATGGTTCAACAGCAGTTCAGTGCATATTATCATATATATTTTTCTGCAAAAAGGTTTTTCTCTATGTCCCTTTCCTTTGCAATTAGAAGTTGCTCTGGGCATCATCCCATGCAGGAGACACACCCATGATTAATTTTGATTACCACCAGTTTGCAAAAGGTGGGAAAATGGAGAAGCTTGAGAATTTGCTGGGGCCTCAGCTGAAGTTGCATTGGGAAGAATTAGGCATCTTCACCAAGGGCGAGCATGCAGGTTTCCGGTGAGTGTCTTAACCCTTTGATACCAATGGCTTGTGCTTTCCTTTTCGAGCTTCCAGATGTGCATTGACTCTGCCTATGGAAGGTTGCATCCTCACTGGATTGGGGCAAAGGAAGCTAACAGTAAACAACCCAACTCTCTACATATTTATGTATCTGCTTCTTGTTTTTTGGGATTTGTGGGAATGCTAAATCATTTCATTCTTTGACTTGATTTTTGAAGTCAACAGATGGGTACCTTGCGAACCAACTGCCTGGATTGTCTGGCTCGAACTAACACCGTTCAGTCCTTCATAGCACTTGAGGTGAGTAATCCACCAGACATTTTACAGGAATGCTTTCCCCCTCTTTTTCATGCTTGCATTATGTCAATCTTGTGAAAAGGTGAAAGATTGTGTCTTTCTCATACATATCTGGTTGGCCAAAGTGAGGACAGGATGCTTGACTCTTTGGTCAGATCCAGCAGGGCTCTTTCTTATGCTTTGAGATTAATATCCTGAACAAAATCCTTAATGTAACAACCAGCAGCAAGTTTTGGTATGATGAGGGCAGTGATCTTATCTGTTTCTCTCAGGCTTATTCCTCTTTTTTTTTCATCCAGGTTCTGTTCACTCAGCTAGAGAGCCTGGGATTAAACTCCAAGCCTATAGTTGAACGTTTCCTGGAGTCTTATAAAGCAATGTGGGCCCTCAATGGACACAACCTAAGTCGGATTTTTACAGGCAGCCGTGCCTTGGATGGAAAAGCTAAGGTAGCGGAGAGAAGTGATAATCGTCATATTCTTGGAAGCTGTCGCTGTGAGTTAAATGAATGCTATTAATCCTTTTGTTACACAGGTTGGGAAGTTCAAGGATGGGGCGCGCTCAGTGTCATGGACAATCCAGTCAAACTTTTTTGATGGTGTGAAACAGGAAGCCATTGACTTGCTGCTTATGGGTGATTTCTACAGTGAAGAGCAAGCAGAAAAAGAGAGGATGCTCATGGACCACACGGCATTGCTGAGTAAGTAAGATGCAGCTCTGGCTTTCTTTCTTTTTGGTATTGGTGTGTAAAGGAATTAGCAGCTGCAGCTCAGGCAAAAGTCAATGAAAATAGTAAATGTAAAAGATAGGTAGACAGACAGACAGATAAGACAGATCCAACTCCACCCAACCCCACTAAAATAAAAATTCAAAGGCCTGGATAATAATGTTTCACCTGGTGCCTAAAAACAGCTGCTTAAAAACAGCATTCCACCAATTAGGGGCCGCCACTTAAAAGACCCATACTCATGCCTTCACCCTCTTTTTTAATTTAAATTATTTATAGTTATCATTTATATATATTTCAGTAGTTTAACAATAATTCTAACATTTCAAACTCAACTTCCTTCCTCCTCTTTCTGCAGTTTTCTTAAATTTATTTTATTATTTCCTGCATATTCTAAATTAACTTAACTTATTCTTTTATTCATCATTTTGATTATATATTCTTTTGAAACTGCAGGTTATTACAATAATCCTTCCAATGTCTTTATCTATTTCAATAAACCATTTCCATTCTTTTATAAAAAAAGGTGGTTATCTTGGTTTCTTATTCTTCCAGTAAGTTTTGCCATTTCTGCATAATCCATAAGTTTTTGTATCGATTCATCTCTCATCAGGACTTATTCTTTTCATTTTGGGGCAGGTAACATTCTTGCAGCTGTAGTTGCATACATAAATAAATTTATATACGGTTTAGGTAGTTCTACACCTATAATTCCCAAAAGAAAAGCTTCTGATTTTTAAAATAAATGTTATTTTAAACATCATTTTCAGTTCATTATATATCATTTCCCAGTAACCTTTAACCTCACTGCAAGACCACCATATATGATAAAAACATCTTCACCCTTTTCACCTCCCTCATAGGGGCCTTTGTTGAGGAATGCAAGGCTTGGGTTGATTCTTGTGGGGAGAGATGGTTCTTGAGGTATTGGGGTCCTGAGCTGCATAAGGCTTTATAGGTCAAAACCAGCACTTTGAATTGGGCGTAGAAACTAATTGGTAGCTGGTACAACCATGCCATAATTTGTGCTATGTGCTCAGACCATCTTGCCCTGGTGATCATCAGCATGAGACCTATAATAGTAAAACAACATCAGAGAGAGACAGAAACTATACACCTGGGAAAGTAGCTATATTCAACGCTAATCCAAGCATCTAACTTGCACCAGTAATTAAAACCATATATGCAGGATACAATGAACCCACCCTCCTTTTCTTTTGACGTTTGAACCTTTTGACGTTTGAACCTTTTGACGTTCAGGGTTTTTGTCCCCAGTGCATATATTTGGGCTTTCTGTACCACTGATTCAGACACATGGGTGTTTGAATTTGAGTAACCAATGTGCCTGTTCTAGTGGTTACAATTTCACACTCCTATTCATGATGTCTTTTAAAACTTTTTAAAATAATACAACTATGTGCATGAAAACAAAAATAGATATAGGTTGGTTTGGATTCTCAGGTTGCAATTCTGTGTGTATTTCTTGGGAATAAATGCTGCTGAACACAATGGAAGTTTACCTCTGAGTGAACATGCATAGGATTGCGCTGTCAGTCTGCAAAATGCCCAACAGCAGATGAGCACTAATGCCTGCTTAATGTTTCCTCATAAGCTGCCCAGTTGCTCCCGAACTGTTCATGTTCCTGCTTATGAACTATGAGGAAGAGCGTCACTTGTGGCTTGTGGCATAGCCTGAAATGTTTATCCCTAGTGATTTAAGGCATGCCAACAAAAGCAATTATCAGGAGAGATGTTGGTATTCTGATGATTCATATGGTCCGTTTTATTTCATGGCAGAAATCCCACTCCCCTTTCCCCCCCTTCTTTCCATCAGTGACCCCTAGCATTTTGAAAGCCATGTCAGAGCATCAGTTTGAATTCACAAACTTCAAGAGAATTCGTGTTGCTATGGGGACTTGGAATGTAAATGGAGGCAAACAGTTTAAGAGCAATATCCTTGGTACCAGCGAGTTAACAGATTGGTTACTGGATTCCCCGAAGCTTTCTGGTGTTTCAGAATTTCAAGGTAACAAAGAGCACTAGTCATGCAGTGACAAGCGTATTTGTGCTTACATACACACATATCATATTTCTGCATACATGCATACATACATATGTATCTATGTTTGTATTTGTTCTAACTCAGTTTGTGGGGCATTAAAATTGTACTTGCACACCACCTAGAACCCTCTAGTTTTGTTCATAAATAATCCAAGATAATGTGGTTAATAGAGAAGTCTGAAAATGCAGCATTTGTATATTTTCCACTCAAAGTAAGGAACTTATAAGTTTTACCCCCGTACAGTGGTGCCTCGCAAGACGAAACTAATTCGTTGGGCGAGTTTTGTCGTCTTGCGATTTTTTTCGTCTTGCGAAGCACGGTGTCGGGAAAGTTTTGGAAAAACTTCAAAAATCACCAAAGTCTTTAAAAACCTCAAAAAAGGCTACCACACTGCGTTCTATGAGTTGCTCCTCGAAGTCGTCACAACTGTATTAACGGTGTTAAGAAAAAGGAAACAAACTTGCAAGACGTTTCCGTCTTGCGAAGCAAGCCCATAGGGAAAATTGTCTTGCGAAGCAGCCCAAAAAACAAAAAACCCTTTCGTCTAGCGAGTTTTTTGTCTTGCGAGGCATTCGTCTTGCGAGATACCACTGTAGTCTAAGATACTTCCACCCCATCTAAAAAGCTGGAATTTAGTTCACATTTAAGGCACCCCTGGTGGGATTCACCTAATCAGCCCTGTCAGTGGAAACCCTGTACAAAGACTTCCATTTGTGCAATGGGTCTTCCCCTTTCCCCAAAACTGGTTTTGGGGGTCAGGAGAACCCCTAGAAGAGGAGAGGGGAAGGAATCTTTCCGCCTGGCAAGCTACAATGTTTGTGTAGATGGATTGTTTGGAAGAGCACAACACAGAATTTCACCCCCTGATTGGTAGACAAGTCTGAAAGGGGGATTCTGTGATGAACATGCATGTGTGAACAATATTTGAAAATCTAAGTCACTATTAGGATTATCGTATACAGTATAATAATAGAGGGAAGCATTCCACCACAGAAAAAGCCAAAGCTCCACATGGGAAATAATACTGGGCTTTGTGAGTTCTGTTGCCTTTCTCTATGGCAGTGTTCTGCAACCTTGGGCGACAGGCTATAGGACTATAACTCCCATCATCCCTAATCAGTGACTAAGCTAGCTGGGGTTTATGGAAGATGCAGTCCAGTGACACATGGGAACCCATTGATGAAGAACCCTGTTCTGTTCTAGAATCATACTTGCTTGCATTGTGGGTGAGTGGGCATTTTTACTAAAAGCTGGGTATGTGCATCTGTGCCTACAGAAAGCAAGCATAATGCACTAGTGTCTCTCACATACTCTCTCAACTTGACCAGCTGACCACTGAAATCACTTAACCATGGTTAATAACCATGGTTTATTTTGTTTTTACATTAGGAAAGGAAACATACTCACAAAGCATGAACTCACTTTTGTATGTGTTCTTCCCCGCCCCCCTCCTGTTACCATAGATGACCATTGTCCAGCTGACATATTTGCCGTGGGATTTGAAGAGATGGTAGAATTAAATGCTGGGAATATTGTGAATGCTAGGTATGCTTAAACTGAGCTATTTAACTGTATTATACTCCATATCATATATTGACATAGTTGCTTATACTCTGTGTAGTGGTGCGTGCATAATTCACAAAATGCTAATAGCTGGTTCATATATGCATGCTCAGCACCTGTTGACTCTGGCATCAAGTGATGATTGTCATGCATGCATGAGCCTTCAAAGATGAATCACCACAAATAAATCTTTCATATCACCTGATATCAATTCAAGCACAATAAATTTAAATGGAAACTGCATTCATTCATTCAATGGAACATCATCAAGTGCTGAATAATCAAGTTATGTTCATTCATACGTGAACCACACTCCGATGGGCTTTATTCATTGCAATAAATAACTATGATTTTGCAGCCTTTCAAACATGGCAGAAAGAGAATGAAATGAAAAGTGCTGATTTCTCTGAATCTCTGTTAGAAACTGGTCTATTATTGTCTTATCTGCCTGAAGTGGTGGAGACACAGAGGGGCTCTGGAGCAGAGTAAGACCGGTGTATCCTGTATGAACATGATAGTTAGATAAAGTGCTGATGCAGCCCTGAGTTATCAATAAGGTGCCATTTATAAGCTCTGAAATTAACTCTGTGTTCTATCCAGTGAAGACTATTTCATGCCCTATCCAATTTTCCTGCTACTGCAATTAACACTTGCGTTTGTTTACCTGTTGCAGCACAACTAATAAGAAGATGTGGGGAGAACAGCTTCAGAAAGCCCTTTCCAGGACACATCGATACATTCTGTTGACATCAGCACAGCTTGTTGGTGTTTGCCTCTTCATCTTTGTACGACCTTTCCATGTCCCCTTCATCAGGTATATCCCCTGCAGTGGGGAACTGGGAGCAAGTAGAAGTCTTCTTTCACTGCAAATTCTAATCTGGTGAAAGTGAAGGGAAATAATTATTAAGTGGGAATTTACTTGCTCTTGCTCATGTTGCTTTTGCATTACACACGTCGTTGTTGTTTTTTAAAAAAGAAACTTTCATAATCAGTGATTGTGCCTGAAATCCTAAACATAAGCAAGACCCACTGAATTAAGGATTCTTCTGTTGGGATCCTGTTACCAACTGTAATTCTTGCAGCAAACTCCATTCTTTTTCAAAGAATATGGGCAGGAATTGTGATTGATGAATTGCTCCCTTTGAATTGGATTCTGCTTGAATAATTCACAGAGTACAACCAGTGAGTCTTGGAATCTTTATTGATATGTCTTCAAATTGGACATGCTCTCCATTAAGGAAACTATATTTTAGGGCAAGCTTAATGGCATGCATCTTGAATATGGCTGGCTAGATAGATGGCAGAATGAACAAAGGAGTATGAGCAAAATTAAAAAAATATATAATGTTTATGTTTAATTCTATATATTTCTTTCAAGGCAGTTGTTCCATCTAAGCCATAATAAACTTTTTTAAAAAAAAACCCAGGTTCAGAAGTGCTGTTATGCCAAATGTGATTTAGAGTTTTGAAGTTTTGAATAGGTGAAAAATGGGTCAAAATTTATTGGGGTGAGAGGAGTTGGCTGTATTTTATTCTGGGAAATCTCCCAGTGGCCACATATGACTGGTGAGCGTGTGGCCAGAGGCGAAAGTGGGCAGAGCAATGAATGTAAAGTTTACGCTTGTATGCTAGGCTAGTTGCTATGCACACAGATATACACACTCACAAACACCCTGCTCCGTCCTTCATACACACAAGCAAGAGGCATTATCAAAGTTCAAAACACAGTTCAGCCAGACAAAAACACTCAAGGAGGGTCAGAAGCAGGGGCTTTGAGGGTGTGGCCACAGGACAGTCACAAGTGTTAGATGGAGAGACCTGGAGTGTAGTTCTGTGACATCACATCAAGATAATAAATACATGAGCTGGATAAAGTCAGTGTAGTGGCAGTTTCTCTTTTGTAAGGCCCATGTAGATGCATCAGACCTTCCATGTTCATTTATTTTGGCAGGGCTTGCACAGGATCCTTCTTTGCTAGTCATGGAGCCATAGAATTGTAGAGTTGGAAGGGACCCCAAGGGTCATCTAGTCCAACCCCCTGCAATGCAGGAATCTCAACTAAAGCATCCAAGACCATCCAACCTCGTGACAGTCTACTGTGCCTATTGTTCTATGTATTTCCTTTACACTTCCTTAGCAAATGCTTCCTTTTGTCTTTGGCTGTTCTCTCCTGCCCAGGGATGTAGCAGTGGACACAGTGAAGACTGGAATGGGAGGGAAAGCTGGCAATAAAGGAGCAGTTGCCATCCGTTTTCAGTTTCATAGCACCAGCTTATGCTTTCTATGCAGCCACTTGACTGCTGGTCAGTCTCAGGTGAAAGAACGGAATGAGGACTATAAAGAGATCACGCAGAAGCTGAGCTTTCCAATGGTGAGGTTCTTGAAATGTTTTATTTAGAGTTGTGCTGAATTCTCACCCATGAAAACTATCAGAGCAAAAGGAATATATTCAGGGGCGGGTGGGTGTAAGCTTCCACCCGTTCTCCCTTCTCCCCAATCTTAATTCAGGGAATGTAGCACAGACATTTATCTCCGTGTGTGTGTGAGGATTTCTGTAGCTGCTGATTCTGAAGCCTTAAAAATATAGCCTGAATTTGGGCAAACCATGCTTGGAAGCAGCTTGTACATCTGTATTCAAAATATATCCATATTAACAGTGCCCTCTAGTGATACTATAGCTGCAGACACGATTTGATGTGGAATGCATATATTTTTGTTGGGTATGTTTTGAGTTTTTGTTATGCTTGGTTTTATAACAAACATTTAAATTTAGCTGAAACAATGGACTCTAAACAAAAGCTTGATGGTTGAGAATTGCAGTAAATCTTTATTACAGTTTGTTTCAATTTATAGTTATAGTAGTGTGAGACTATAGTTTTAAGGGGCAAATTCACCTTCATTTAATATGAAGATTGTGCTTTGGTGGACGGGAAGTGGCTCACTTGGGGAGGTGGAACCAACAACACTAGTTTCCTGGCAACAGTATTGCTGCCACTTACCAGGAGTGGGAGGGATGAAATGGCAGGGAGGTTGGCATGGTGGGGCAGGTTCACTGGCAGGAGCACTGGATTGGCTCCACCGATGCTCTTGTACTGAACCAATGCCTCCACCGCTCCATTTCCCTCCAGGTAAATGTCAGGGACACCCCTGCCAGGAAGCTAGCATTGCACCTCATATCTCTGTGTGGGCCATTTCTGTTGGAAGAAGCACATTTTTCAAGTTAAAAACATGCGTCATCAAAACAGATGTGCATATGCGCTTGAACTACCTTAGTTAACTGTGATTGTGCCAGATTATAGGATCAATATTGTTTCAGTATAAGATAGTGGCCTGTACTGAAACTAAAGATCAAAGTTGTATCAAGAAACGTAGTGCCCAGTATTTATTAATGGGCCATACTCTGAAGACAATTCTAAAACAGCACTCAGAAATAAGGAAGATTAAAACCCTGTTGTTTAATCTGTGCTTGAAAATACAATTTTCTCTCACACACAAACAGGGAAGAAGCATGTTTTCCCATGACTATGTGTTCTGGTGTGGTGATTTTAACTACCGCATTGACTTGACCTATGAAGAAGTATTTTATTTTCTCAAACGACAAGATTGGAAGACACTCCTGGAGTTTGATCAACTGCAGCAGCAGAAATCCAGTGGAAAAGTAAGGGGACTGGTGCTGTTTGAAAGAGCATTTACTGTAAAAGAGATATTCACCCGAAAGCTCTTTAGTTATTTGAAGCAGATGCCCAAAGCCTCATCTGAATGCACATGTTGCAGCAACCTAGCTGAATCTAAGCAGTTTTGGGTCTGGATGAGAGACTACTTAGGGACTCTATTGAGGCCACCTTCTGTTTTGCAGTGGAAGGCAGGGTGATTATTCATTTAATAAACAATGATATTCTTAAAACTTGTGCTGCCATGGTGTACATCTGGTTGCTTTTGTTTGAAAAAATTTTTTTAATCCCACCTTCCTTATGAAATAAATATCAAGGTAGGTTAGCTACCTTTTGGGGGGGGTGGACTATAGTAAAATAATAATGAAGTTAGAAAAGTTGGATTTTTTTTATAAAAAAAACAACCAAAATTTATACTCTTAATGGCCAAACAGGATTATAATTATTTTTTAATGGGATCATTTTTCTAGTTGCCGTTTTGTCTTATTCAGGTACATAACATAAGCAAAAATACTTTGCTAAAAATGCAAGTACAGTGGTACCTCTGGATACGAACGGGATCTGTTCCAGAGCCCTGTTCGCATCCTGAAGCGAACGTAAGACGCGTCTGCGCGTGCGCGGGTCGCGTTTCGCCGCTTCCGCACATGCGCTTGACATCATTTTGAGTATCTGCACGGGCGCAGGCGGCGAAACCCGGAAATAACGTGCTCCGTTACTTCTGGGTCACCACGGAGCGCAACCCGAAAATATTTAAGCTGAAGCGTATTCATCCCGAGGTATGACTGTAATCAGGCTGCTATCTGTGCTTAGTGCTACATGGTGGAGATCTGTTTTATACCAAGAGAAAAAATACTGTATGAATGGCACCATAATAAGCCACGATTTAGATGACCTGTGATTTGTTTTATAGATCTTTAAGGATTTTCATGAAGGAACTATTAATTTTGGTCCAACATATAAGTATGATGTTGGCTCAGAGGCTTATGATACAAGTGACAAATGCAGAACTCCAGCCTGGACTGACAGAGTACTTTGGTGGAGGAAGAAACTTCCTATTCATAAAACGGGTGGGTAGGATCTTTTCAGTTTTTTAAAAGTCTGATAGACTTCTTTTTGGATCATGAAATGAAGATATGTATTGTAATAGCTTAATTATAGACGGGTACCAAAGTTAGATCCTCTTGTGTCAACTGGAACCTCTGTGGGGCAGAGAACTCAAAATTGCCATACTTAACATTTGAGTCACCCTGTATGGACATAAATGAATTACTATTTACCATCAATGCATTGTGTTTTGTTGCCCATACCATTGCAGTACTCATGTCTTAAAATAATATATATAATAATATTTTGTGTCCTGACAGTTGGGTGCCACATACGTTATAAGCCACCATAAAAAGTGATTGAAGTCCCAACATTTTATTGAACGTTTGCTCTAATGATTTTAAACTCTGAAACTGAATTCTGTTTTCTTTTACAAGCTGGAGAGATCAATCTTTTTGACACTGATCTCAGTCCAGAAACCAAATTCAAACCCATTTGGTCTCCCGGTGCCTTGATGTATTATGGAAGAGCTGAACTCCAAGCAAGCGATCACAGGTACTGTAACATCAACAGAAGCATAACCCCTCTGAAATGGCAGAGATGCTGTTGTTTCTGTGATTGTCATGCTTTTCTGTACTGTTGCATAGTAAAGGATGGTTCTGTAGCTCATATGGAAAGCAGCATGCAAAACATGCATAAGGTCCCAGATTCAACCTCTAGCATCTCTAATTCAAAAGATCACAGATTTAAAAAAAGATTATGAGGAAATTATCCAGGACTGTGGAGAGCCATTGCCAGGCAGAGCAGACGATGGTTGGTGAGATTGACCTAATTCACTATAAATCCTTTGGCCAATTAGGTGTGCAGCATTGACAGTTTCTGAGGAATCCCAGATAGCCCTTTGTGACACCCTATGCTATCAGTGTGATCCTAGAGCCTTTTCTCATAAAAAAAAAATTATGTGGTCACCCAAACACCAAAAAGCAAGTAGCAATGGTCACGTGAAGCCAGTCAGCTGATTGAAATTGTCATATGACTCCGTAATTCTGGATCAATTAATGATTGGTGCAAAACTAAAGCATTTCAAACAACATGGGCAACCCCATATGCAATTTTACCCCTCCACCTATCGTTGTGTGACCCAGCCGATGGTTGCAATTGGTTCCCTGACTCCACACCTGCTGTGTGGTTGTAATCTTGTGCCACCATCTTGCTGCATCATGGAAAGTCTGTTGTGCTCACTGGGTGCCCAGAGGGGAAAGGAGATAGTCTGTGATGGCAAATCTTAAGGATAAAAACATGTGAAGCTTACTTTATTTTATGAAAAAATGTGGGGAAAGAGAAAGAAGCTAATGTTTTGTTTCAGGCTTTGATTCTACACTTGATTTGTTTCCTTTGTAAAATAATTAAAGCATAAATAACTTTTGCTGTTTTTTATTTTCTCACTAGTTTTAGTATCTGCATTTCCCTAAAATGTAACAAAAATATCAGAAGACAGAAATCTTCTGTAGACAGCACCTGTAGGCTGAGACTATATGTCATTTGCAGACACACGTAATCCTCCCTCTGGCTACCCTGCCATTAGGAAGTTGCTGTCAGTAACGGTGGTATCTAGTTGGGTACTTGACAACAACAGAGAAGGGAATTTTGTCTTGTCTTTTTAGAATTGGTCTGCCACTGTGAAGAATAAGGCCTTTAATCCTTTAATCCATCAGTCTCCTATGGCTATAGGCTTTCCCCCAGTTGACCAACTCTATGTATAGATTCTTATATGATTGTGTGGACAGAGATGTTATTTTTTTAAATAAAAGAAAGTGTTGCATAAGTTGCCCCATCAGATATATTGGGAAACCAAGCAATGAAACTATGTGTGTTAAACAGGCCTGATTTCCAATTGCTTTGATTGTGCCAACAATTTTTAATAACAAGTCAACATTGCCCTCCGTCTTCTTACTTCTTCATTTTCCCTGGAATTATTGGTTTCCCTCACCCATCTCTTTCTTCTTATTTCTCTGATTAGGCCTGTTTTAGCTATCGTGGAAGTAGAAGTACAAGAAGTTGATGTGGCGGCTCGGGAGAAAGTTTTCCAGGAAGTGTCATCCTTCCAGGGACCTCTGGATGCCACCGTAGTGGTGACTCTGCAGACACCATCACCTGAAGAGAGAGATGAATTTCCAGAGGACTTGCGTACCGAACTAATGCAAATCTTTGAGACTTATGGCATCGTTGTACTTGTAAGGTACAAATATTATCCTCATAAAAATATCTACACCCCAGTGGCTTGGATGATAACTTCTTGCTCCTGTGACTGAAACGAGGTTCTGTGAAGTGTGGAAGTTTGTCCATGTCACAACAAATAATAATTATTAGAGGATATTTCAGTGCCACAATCCTTTTTCCAAGCAATACATATTATTGACCATTGTTTTTAGTTAATATCAACAATCACAGCCATAACGACAGAAGGTCAAAGTGAAGTAGACCAAAAAGTTGAGCCACTGTGCTTAGGAAATGGCAGGTCAGCTTTCCTGTATGTTTATCTGACGAAATGGCTCCTGAGAGCTAGTGGTCTCCTCTAGAGAATTGGTCAGACAAGCTTGACAGCTTACCCTGAAGTAGTACCTTAGGGCAAATGAAAGCGTCAGCTTAAAAATGCACACACTTCTCTTGCGTTCTGGGTATATTTCTGAATTATTTATGCTGAATGGACTTAACCCTAATTCAAACCCAGGTGGGTCAGAACACTGCGTTCTTGGCTGCCTGAAACAAAAAGCTTTTATGCTCTGATATAATGTGTTGTTGTTTCTCCTCACATACATTGAGCACTGTGTATGCGTGTGAATAATGCAGCCTCCTCTCCGTATTGGATCTTCACATTATTTAACAAATTTGCATACCTTTGGCACATAGTCAAAAGGCACCACCATCCTTGTGTATAAATTACTTGCCCCAGAATTTATCCCACAACCTAGTTATTTGTCATGATCATCAGCATGGAATAGAATTCCTATTGCCTTGTGCTGAAGCTTTGAAAAAACTCATCCTTTTACCACCCTTCAGTCACCCCAATTGTGAGTGTATCATCACAGCAATCACTGAAGTGTGCCAAAGGAGAAAGAATACACGTTTTCTATGATCAACATTATGTGGTCTTTAGTATATGGCAGTACAACTCCATTCCAAAAAGTGCTGAGCCCCCTTTCAATAAGCTCTCCTAGATACCCAGGAACACTTGTGGCAGATACAGGATCAAGAAAATGAAAAGTTTCAAGTCATGAAAGCTATATGCACATATAATGTGCACATCTCAAAACAAAGGAGATTCAGATTCAGAGGCAATGTACCACTTGCTGGGGAGCAACAGCCAGAGCCAATCTGGATATTACCTAAGAAATATTAAAAGAAGTCACCTAAGCCATTCATGCTTCCCCTCTTCCCCATTTCAGCTTAAATCTGCTCTAATTTTAAGCACAGAGTGAGAACATAAGATGTGATTGAAACAACATATCAGACATTATCTCTTTACACCAGCTTTTCAGTTAGGCACAGATACAGAATCATTCACTCTGAATGAGCATGATGAGAAATTTAGTACCATCTGCCCTAAAAGCATTGGAGGCAATTATATTATTCACAAGACTAAATGCAGGAAGTAATAGGCATGTGCACAGTTGATTGACCACCTCTTTCTTTCTTTCTTTCTTTCTTTCTTTCTTTCTTTCTTTCTTTCTTTCTGTTCTTGTCAGGATCAATGGAGGCCAGATGCTTGTAACATTTGCAGAAAGCAGGTCTGCTCTTCAAGTTCTTGATGTAGATGGTGCCAAGGTAAGGAAAATAAAAAATTCCCTGCACTATTTTAGGTACCTAAATGGCTATTGGCGAGAGAGCTGACATTCACTATTCTCTTTGATTTCTTTGAATGCCAGGCATTTTTACAGTCCTCATTGGACCGCATCTTTAATATGGAACTGACATTTCCCTGAACACCAGCTTGTAGTTTCAGGCTGACTGGTTGTTTTTTTTAAAAAAGTCAGCTACTAATACAAGCTCCAGAGAGAATCTCTGAAAACTATAAGTTGGTGGATGTGACTAGTCAGACAAGGAAGACTCCTGTCATCCCTTAAAGACTAAATACATTTATTACGGCATGCACTTGCCTACTTCACTAGATGCTCAAGCCATTGCCACAGTAAATCCATTAGTCTTTAATTTTCCACAGGACTCATTGTCTTTATGTTTTGTATGAGAGTGACATTTTGTAGGCTGAACTTCAAGGATCCTCAGTTTTAAGGATGTCAGTGATGTGAATATGGGTGGATCAAGTCAATACTATGCACACTTGGACTTTGAAAAGCAGGTCAAATTTCTCCAGGAAACACTCACACAAATTAAATCCCCCTACCTAGCATTAACATAAACACTCTTATGTGCTGTGTAATTAGTCGGTAATGCAGGGCATATATAAATGACCAACTTTATTTAGAGGGAGAAGCATGCAGTACTACTTTACAGATGAATTTTCAGAGTTCAGATTAGACTAGGCAAGTAAGCAGTTCGATACAGCACTGAAGAATTGCATAATTATTCCATAGCTTCTAGAGAGTAGGTAACGTACCGTTTATGTAACCAGGGCTAGTTCCCCATCAGCGTCACAGTGCAAATCGCCCTTGAACACACTTCAGCCACCACCAAGACGAAACAAAACCTTAGAGTATTACGAAAGAGTGAGGAAAATGTCATAGTATCTTCCCTCTACATGTCAGCTATCAAAAGTAGCCAGTCAAGAGCTCCACCTACTCTTTAGAATATTTAGCTGACAGCTTTTGTCTTAAATCTGTTGAACTAGGCTTTTGGTTTACATTCTTTTGAAGGTTGGGTCTCGTTTGTGCATAGTGATTTGATTAACCAATTTCCTTTTTTCTTTTTGTAATGCAGATTAAAGGCAAGACAGTGAAAATCTGGCCTAAAACCCAGGACTGGCTGAAGGGCCTTCAGGAGGAAATCACTAGGAAACGAGACAGCATCGCCCCCATGTCACCCACAGCAAACTCCTGTCTACTGGAGGAAAATTTTGATTTTACAAGTTTAGATTATGAATCAGAAGGTTTGTGGCATGGACTGTAGCTAGATGTGTGAGCCCTCAGTTTCTCTGCAAGTCTCTCTGTGTGCTCTTGATTGGTACCTTTGGAATCAGGAAAGTGAGCAGTGATTCAGTCCTGCAACACTTATTTGCTAACCTTCCTCTTCACTGTACTTCCTGTAGTGAGACTTGCTGCCAGAGACAGCTGCAGAAAAAGAAATGGGCATTTAGCAGAGAGATTTCCCTATTTCTTCCTCTTGTTGTTGCTTCTGCTGCTTCTCTTGTTGCATTGGAAAGTGTTTTGGAAGAGCTTTGTTAAGCGATGTGATGGGGCTACATTCAGGAGAGGGGTTCAAAAGCCCTGATCGATGTGCAAAGGTTCCCCTCACAGCCCTCTGATCCTTTCTATAGGAAAATGCCACCACACCTCACTTTTAAACATTCCTGCTTCCTTTTTATACAAATTGCAACTAGAGTAAGAACCAAGAACAGATAGTCCAGTTTCCCACCAATATTTCCATTGCTATATCTTCTGCTTTAGGTGATATCCTTGATGATGATGAAGATGATTTGGATGACATGCCACCACATTTACCTCTAACAACAGAAGTGGCATTAGCAGTGGACGATTTGCTGGATGGGCCTGAATGTTTGATGGTGGCATCCACGGTACATGCAAACAAATCTCACCATCCTGGAAGAAAGCTGCATCTGTATAAAGGTAACATCTTTATAGGATAGTGGCTAACTAGACAACTGGTGTGTTCAAAGCACAGTGATTGGGCTTTGGAGACTGGCTTTCATGAACAAGTTACACTGTGGGTGTGGCTTGCTGACCAAGTTAAAACTGTCATTGTTCCCAGAGAAAAAATGGTTCCTTGTCAAGTCTCATTATCTGAGTCAAGCCCAATCAAGTGTGTGCATGTGTTTTGTTTATTGACTTTTTACAAGCTTTGAACTGAAACTGGTTGAACAAAGTATTTTTCATCCATGGCTATATTATGCAGCACAGAGAAAAAAGCAATGTTTTTGTTATTAGTATAAAACAAACCAATAATAAAATGAAGGAGCTAAAGTTACCGTATTTTTCGCCCCATAAGACGCACTTTTTCCACTCCAAAAATGAAGGGGAAATCTGGGTGCGTCTTATGGGGCGAATGCAGGCTTTCGCTGAAGCTCCAGGCTTCAGGAAGACATCCGCAGCCTAGGCAGCCCTGTGGGAGGTGCCGCAGGGATGTCTAGGCTGCGGATAGCAGCCTGCTTCCCGGGGCGTCGGGCGCCCTGAAAGCAGAGCGCCCGGCGCTTTGGGAACGCACCCGCAGCCCAGGCACCCCTGTGGGAGGTGCCGCAGGGATGTCTAGGCTGCGGATAGCAGCCTGCTTCCCGGGGCGTCGGGCACCCTGAAAGCAGAGCGCCCGGCGCTTTGGGAACGCACCCGCAGCCCAGGCAGCCCTGTCGGAGGTGCCGCAGGGATGTCTAGGCTGCGGATAGCAGCCTGCTTCCCGGGGCGTCGGGCGCCCTGAAAGCAGAGTGCCAGGCGCTTCGGGAACGCACCCACAGCCCAGGCACCCCCGTGGGAGGTGCCGCAGGGATGTCTAGGCTGCAGATAGCAGCCTGCTTCCCGGGGCGTCAGGCGCCCTGAAAGCAGAGCGCCCGGCGCTTTGGGAACGCACCCGCAGCCCAGGCACCCCTGTGGGAGGTGCCGCAGGGATGTCTAGGCTGCGGATAGCAGCCTGCTTCCCGGGGCGCCGGGCGCCCTGAAAGCAGAGCGCCCGGCGCTTCGGGAACGCACCCGCAGCCCAGGCACCCCTGTGGGAGGTGCCGCAGGGATGTCTAGGCTGCGGATAGCAGCCTGCTTCCCGGGGCGCCGGGCGCCCTGAAAGCAGAGCGCCCGGCGCTTCGGGAACGCACCCGCAGCCCAGGCACCCCTGTGGGAGGTGCCACAGGGATGTCTAGGCTGCGGATAGCAGCCTGCTGCCCGGCGCAGATATCTGCAGCCAAGGGATCCCCGCGGGAGGTCCCGCAGGGATGTCTAGGCTGTTCCTTGAGCCACTTGCCAGGTCTTTATGGGGAAACCCCTGGCTTCCCCCTTCAGCCCCGAAACTGGCCGACAAGCTCAGCCGTGGCTGGCTGCTTCCCGGGGATGTAATTCAAGCAAATTGAAAGCTGCTTAGAGTCTGCTAGATTAACAGTGTGCCGGAAGGATCGGGACTGCCCCTTCCGCCCCTGCCCCAGCTTATTGTGCCGGGAAATTCCCGCCATTTCCTCCTTTTGCTCTGGTTGCACAAGGAAAGGCAGCTGCCCTCCACAGACCCCCAGAAATGTAAGATCTCCCTCGCTCTTCTTTCCCTCCCTCCCTCTTCCAACTTAAAAATATGGGGGTGGCAGTTAAGCCCCACCTCACAGACAATTCAGCCTCTCTCAAACTGTGGGTCCCCAGATGTTGCTGAACTACAACTCCCATTGCCCCAGGTAGCAAGGCCAGAGCTCAGGGAAGGTGGGAGTTGAGGAATGATAGGAGTTATAGCCCAACAACAACTGGGGACCCACAGGTTGAGCTCTCCCTTTCCCTTCCTTCCCTCCCTCCCTCTTCCAACTTAAAAATATTGGGGGGGGGCAGTTAAACGTTGGAGATACTGTCCTGTACGTTACTGACAGTTCCTTACCACTGTATTTTCTTGCAGAAAACCTCCCCCATTCTGATAAGGATGATAAAGCAGAAAAGACTAGCATATAAGATTCCTTTTAAACTAGAAGTAGTAAAATATGCTAGGGAGCATGGAAACAGAGCAGCGGACATTCTTAATGCCACTGTTGACTGCTGTTCACTTTACATGGCTGTATTATGATTCTGATATACTGGTTGTTTATTAAATGCAGTAGTTTATACAACATTTGATTCAGAATATTTTTTACTTGTTTTTCTCCTCTAAAAACTACAGTAGGTGCGTTTTTAAACCTCGGGCTTTCCCCGCCCCAGCTCCGCGGCTGGGGGGGGAAATAAATTTTTGCCCTTTATTTCCCCCCAAAAAACTAGGTGCGTCCTATGGGCCGGTGCGTCTTATAGGGCGAAAAATACGGTATATAACACAGACACATACTTCCATGCAAAATATAAGTATGGGTTTATTTCTTTCAATATATCCTTCATATAGAAAGGTATATTCAATCGCCTTTTGTCACTTGATCTCAATCTATATTGAATTCATTGTTTGGTATTAGGCTTCCCATGACTGCAAGCTGGAGTCACCTGATCGGTTTGCCTCTGCTTTTCACCACATTATCCCAGCCTGCATTGCACATGGTGTGGGACCTGCAAGGGCATTTGTACACCCCATGTATGTTGTGTGCCTTTTAGATATGCACTGAATATACATCCGGTCCTTTTTAGAAAGCTGTCTCACTGTGCCTTGAGAGCAAACCATGTGACCCAAACTCCATGCCACTGAAAGCAAATAAATTTCAGAAACCTCTGCCCAGTGCTTAAGAGAGCACACCACCTCATTTGCTAGCTGGACTTCCCCTGCAACTCATTCCCCCAAAAATGTGAGAGAGAAACTGCTCAGGCAGTTGATGAAGCTTGATACATTGCTGCTTGACAGAAGAGGGTGGTTGAATGTTGAGTCACTGAACACTTGGGAAGTTTCTCCTGGTTCATTCCTCAGCTTACCTTCTTCAATGGGTAAACATTTGTTTTTTGATATCATGGCTTTTTCCCTTGCATTGGTCTGTTTTCTATTTTTAAATGATTTTTACACATTCCCTAGATGATGCTGACCTGATTGAATCAAAACAAGAGCTGGACGGAGGTGGGGAGTTTCGCCATCGTTCCCCGAGCAGGTCTCTTTCTGTCCCAGGCAGGCCTCGGCAGCCTCAGCCACCACAGCGACCTCCTCCTCCAGGTGAGGGGCTCCATTTTCTCCCTCTGTGCTGAAAACAGTGTTTGGATTGCTGGCTCCTCAAAGCCACAGCATAGCCAGAACACTGGAAGGAGTGTGCTGAAGCCAGTGAGATGTATGCCTGTGGGCATTTCATTAAAAAATACTGCAAGGCAGAAGACAACATACAAAATTACAACAAGACCCAAAATGTAAATGAAAACGGGTTGGAGAAAAGAAATGCATGTTTCAAAGGCCTGCCTGGATAACAAAGTTTTCAGGAAATGTAGGCAGGGATGATTCCTGCCAACCCTTTCCTGTCAGGGAATTCCATAGGGTAGGACCAGCCACATGAAAGGCTCAGTCCCTGGTAAATGCCAGCTGGACCTCAGGGCATTGGGGAACCACCATCAGATGATTTCCATGATCAAGGAAGAGCAATAAGCATTCAGATGGTCCTTGAGGTACTTTGGGCCCAGGTTGTTTATAGGTTTGTGAATTAGCATAAGAACCTTCAACCTGGCCCAATGGCAAACTTGGCCCAGTTTACATAAGATTGAGTCATTGGCTGTATAAATCTTTGCAGTTTTAGTCTGAAAAAAGCAGCAATCACACTCCTTTGGGAGCATGACCCATGAAACTCTGCAGAATGTTTGTAAATGTGCATGGTTGTTAACTGTCTGATATTTGGCCTCACGTTCTGCCTTTGCATCCCATTCTTTCTTTCTTTTAACTCCCTAAGCTCTGATAGAAAAGGGTGGCTTTTGTATGGAAAGATCCTACCAAATGCTTTGTAATGTGTACTGTCCAAGTGGGTGAAACTCAGTTAATAATGCCCATAGGAAAAGACAATTGTAACAGTTTTCAAAGGGGTCACGGTTTCAGAGCTGTTGCTGCTACATCATCATCATATATTACTAATACCCAACTCATCTGACTGGGTTGCCCCAGCCACTCTGGGCAACTTCATAAATATGAAAACACAGTGAAACATCAAATATTTAAAATACAGGGCTTCAGATGTCTTCCAGCACCGCTTTTTCTAGAAAAATAGCACTGCGTGTAACTGTTTTCTCTCTTTGACATCTGATGGGAGGGCACTCCACAGGGCAGTGGAATTGTGGCAACTTAATGGATAACCAATTTATGATGGCTTAATACATTTATTAACCTTTAAGGTGCCACAAGTTTCTTCATTCATGACTGCAAAGGTGCAGGTTTTGTAACTTAATGCACACAGCTGAACCGTGCCTACTAATGCAAGCACAGTAAGGAGACAGATTGTTGAGCAAAACCGCAGGACACCATTTCACATGTGAAAGATGCATCTGTGTGCTTCTTCCACAGCTGTCACTCCACAGGTTAAGCTGAGAGGAGCAGGGTTAGCAGCAGGAGCAGAGCAATCTGGTGACTTAGCAGCAGTACCAGCTGCTGTGGGGGAAGCTGCATATGCCACTCTATGCAAGAACCCCAAGTACAGATGCAGCCCAGCCTATCTTTGAGCATTAACCACTGGAGCAAACAAGGGCTGTATCCAGTGCTCTGCATGAGCAGAAGGGGCTTCTGCAGTGGGACTTCCACCACGGTCTTCCTCCCCCTGCATCCTGGAACAGGTTTTGAGGGTGTGCTCGGGGAAGAAAAGATGGCAAAGTCTGCTCACACAATGCTAGATTCCACCTAAAATAATTTATTAGCTTAGGGCAGAATTCTGCCCCAAGGACCAGAATTGTTTAAATCAATGGCTGAACTGTAGTGCTTTCACTGTTAATTTTTTTTTAACACACCCACGTGCAAAATGTCAGAAATCAATGCATGTGTCTCTCCTCCAGCTGGAGTATCTGTTAAAAAATCCACATCAGATGGGTTCATCTCTTCAGGAGGCCACTCTCTGTGTTCCATCCTGCAGACTGCAAAGCTTCTTCCAGGGGCACCTCAGCAACCAGTGAGTAGTTCAGCACAATTGTTGAGTCATTTGATGGAGGGCAAGCGGTGAGACGAAAAAGAAAACAGTGTATTTACAATTACGCATATCCTGCCTTTCTGGATAGAAATCCATCCAAGGCAGCATATACAACATATTTTTTTAAACATCACAAACAGTTTCAACATATTAAAAAGTCAACACACATCAGATGTGTAATTATTTATTTTTGTGCTTGAAATCTCCAATGTCATCTATGAGATGCTGAAGTTGCATAGCAACCATTATCTGTGGGATAAAGATGTTAAAGGGGCAGCCAGAAAAAACACTCATGCATGGGCACATGCATCTAGAAAGAGTCATTTCAGGAGCATCTCACACAGCATGACCTTGCCAATATATGACAGCAAAGTCCATCCTTTGCCAATTTGGTAAAGAAAAAACATGTTTGTATAGGACCTTTCCTAGAAATATTACAGTTCTGGGGTTAGGGTGCCCCAGCAGTGAAGTCCCTAGATCAGGGATGGGGAACCTGTGGCCTATCAGATACTGTCGGACTACGACTCCCATCATCCCTTGCCATTGGCCAGGCTGGTTGAGGCTGATGAGATCTGGAACTCAACAACTTTTGGAGGGCACCAGGTTCTCCATACCTGCCCAAGGCCTAATCACCACACCAAGTGGTGGCAGCTCCTTAAACAGGGTGTCTATTGGAAGACTTAAGGGCATAGTGGAAGGGGAGAGTGGGATGAAGCATATATAAGTATTCCTTCTTGTGAGAGGGATTTATTGACATTAATTCATGGCTGGTAGGCAAAAACTAACCACTCTGAAAATGTTAAGGCTACTTCCCTGTTTATACTCTGCTTTTAGAAAGTGGTATGTGCATGATTTTCTTCTGGGCTCACTCCGTCTGTTATTTGTTTTCCTTTAAATTTTTGTAAGCCAAAATCACGGACTGGAATTAGCAAGCCATATAATGTCAAGCAGATCAAAACCACCACCACCCAGGAAGCAGAGGAAGCGATTAGATGCCTGATGCAAGCAAAAGGAGGTAACATGAACAAATTTCAGTTAACATTGATAATATCTGTTTCTACGTTATCTTTTCAGAGCTACATAAGCATGCCTAAGAAACATCTCTTTTGGGCGCCATCTTAAAATGTTAATCACTGCTGTTCTCATTTCCTGTGGTGAAACCTGAGGAGCTGTCAGTTTGGATTAAAATACTGCTTGTATTTTTGTTTCAACTTGAACATACTGCTCCATTTTCAAACTGATCTGTTGATGCACTTAGACTATTTGGGCAAATAAAACTTTTGAATTTACCTGGCATGTAGGATAAGTAGATTTCTACAATTCTGTATTTCAGTAACTCCGGAGGAAGCCTTGGCACCCATTTCAGGAAGGACCCCAACTGTCACTAAATCTGAAAGCTTCCCTGGTGTTGCAAAGTCTGCACAACTTCACAGCCCGCAACCACCCCCAGTGCTCATACCTCAGCGTCCAGCACCAAAAGTTCCCTCTGCTAAGAAACCAGCACCCCTGCAGAGGATGGGAGGGAAGCCAGGATGTGTAAGTCTCCATAGGGTTCAGTCAATATTCAGAGGGCAAATTTGGGGGTTGCACATGCAGTCGGTAGAAGTTTGCAATTGAAGTTGTCATTGAGCCGAGTTAATAGGTATGTGGCCTTCAAAAGCCCTCTCATCTCCAAAACTGTGCCCCCAGAGTACCATCAAGGAGAAAGAAGACTGCTACCTTTGGTTACATAGGGAGTGAGATGAATAGCCAGGACACACTCTTCCTCAATCCCAGCTACATTATGACCTTGGATTTCTCCATTGGGTTTTTATGGGAAGTTCTCACTTCTGTTCTGGAGACATGAAAAACAGCTTTTCTATGTGAACCAGGAAATCACCTAGACAGACACTGAGAGGGTTCCTCTGCCCTTTTTGTATTTATGTATCCATTTCTCTTGGGAAAGGAGAAAAAGGGAGAATAGGTAAATGTCAACAGAGAGAAATAGATGGCCCTGTCTACTTTCCACTCTCCTACTTACTCCTTTTGCTTTCTGACCTTCTCTTTCAGCTGGCTTTTCTCTTTCCTTGGAGGAAAGGGGGTGCAGTTCGCCCCGGGTTTCATCCCTGAGGGGGGGTGACATTGCCACCCCACCCCTGCTGGGAGGCTCACCCTGCCCCCAGGTGCACAGCATGTGCGCCGCTCCAGGTGCTGGAGGAGCTAGCTCTGCCCCTGCTCTTGCCCCCTCTCCTTTGTACTTCCGCACCATCACAGCAGCAGGGGAGGGGCAAAAAAAAGAAGCAGTATTTTTAACAGCTTGAATGCCATTTTTGGATGAAGGGTAGGTTACACATTGTTAAAATAAATTAAATAAATTAGAGTCAATGTTGCTGGTCAGTTTCTAACTCATGTTCAGCTATTCCACAGCCAACTGAGCTGTGTTCTGTCCCTCCACCGCAGCCCATTTATCTTTTCCAACTAGATACTAAACATGCACAGTCCTCACTGGTCTGTTTTTTAAGGGGGTGAGGGATTTCCCTTTCAGATTTTCTTTTTTTTAAGAAAAGATTTTTGTACTTCTGCAAACTTGAGAGTTCACCTGAGCATGCAGGCACCTCCTCTTCCTTGATGGCCATATTTTGGCTTCAAAGCTTGTTAGCACTCTGAGACAGAGTTCATAATTCAGGAGGAATAAGAGCCATGGAAAGGACATAATTCTTTCCCCGGAATGTTGAAGCTTTTTAGCACATTTTTAAATGGATATATTAAGATTTTAGAATGCTGCATGTACAGAATTAGAGGCCATCTTACCTCTGTCAAGAGTACATCAGCTTTGCTTTGGGGGTGGGTATGTGCGATTGTCTCTTTTTTTAATCACTATGGGGCTGGTTGAATAGCAACTGATTGACATTATGACATCCTTTTCTTAGCCTCCTTCTCCAGAAGAGCAGTTTGAGCAATCTGTTGGTCACTTCACCTTTGCGCTGCCAGAGTCTTGCCTTGAGGCTAGAGCCATTGCTACAAGTCCTACCAGAGCAGCCCCAGTTCCTAAGCCAAGAACAGTCCCCCCAGGCAAAATCCTTGAGAGGAGAAGGAGCAGCGAAAGGTACCCGGCTGCCTTGCGTCTTCTGGAGGAGAGCTCTTGTCTTCCTGCTCAGAATTCTACCCATGCTCCAAGAGTTCCACCGAGGAGAAAGAAATCTGCCCCTCCCGATTTTCATCTGCAAGTACTCCAGAGCAGTGACAGCCTGTTTCTCAAGGGGTTAACATTTAATTCCAACAATAACAACAATCCATCTCACACTCAGTCTGATTCCATCCCACTTTCTCCAAGTGAGCCCTTTCTACCTGCAGCAGCAGGAGCCATGACCAGCCCGATAGACGACGACTCCAAACCCTTGAGGTTCATGGCTTCAGAGTTAATCAGCAGCCTGCAGGTTCTTCCGCCCATGTGCCTCCAGCAGCAACACCAGCAGCTTTCAGACGATGACTTTCTTAGAGGGAGCGCCAGTCTTTTAGACCTGGAGACTGACTTCATTGCTTATCAGTCAATCCCTCAACCGCTGCCGATCAGCCCAACACACGCTCCAAAAGATGTGAAACTCCCCAGTGCAAGTGATTTCAGCCACTGGGTTACATTTGGTGAAGAGGGCAACAGCGGCACCATCTCTGAAAGTCCTAGTGTACTGGCTGCGTCCAAGCAGACCCAAAATGCCTGTGTGGACCCCAACACCAGTTTAAAACTATGAGCATGGGTCGTCCCCCCCCCTTTGCTTTTTCTACAACAAACAAACAAATCATAACAAGACAGGATTTTTTCTGCAACAATTTGCTTTATTCTCAGAGCCTTTGGTACAGGAAGGACTGAGTTAAATGAGTCTTTATGGTACTTCACACTCCACTCCGCCTCCAATGAATTCTGATTTAATTTGTATGGTGAGTGGCAACTTTCTCTTCCATGTGCATGCTATAATGCCTTTTGGTAGAATTGCTTCTCATTTGCACTTTGCTTGCTTTTCTGTACTTCATACCAAGGCTGTCTATCCCATAGTACTCGCTTGCTGTGAAAAGGATAGCATGGAGGTTTCTGCATTATGTCTAAAGAGGCATTTTGTGTCTGTCTGGGCACACAGCGGTAGTTGCTTTGAAAAGCTGAACACACTTCCTAGGAGGACCTAGTGAACTGGGTAGGACATAATTCTGGATAAACATGCTGAAGATCTCACAGTATGTTTGCCTCTGCATCTTCCCTTTCATGCTTGTTAACATCTGCAGAGTCTGGGAAGCTTAAACCAAATGAGCTCAAGCCAGTAAGCGCTCTGTTGTTTTTTCCACCAAGGCCCGAAAGGGAGGAAATTACCTGCAGATTGTGCCTAATGACAACAGAATAATGTGGAGATGGTCAACCAAGGCTGCTGTAGCTGTAGTGCTGCTGGTAGTATCAAGGACTGCCATGTAAGGAGTCCCAAGTGATAAAGCAGCTAATAAATAGAAAATGGTATCTCAGAGAAAACTAAAGCTATGGTTATATGAAAGCACTAGAATGTATAACTCTTGAGCAATGTGGTTGCAGTCTCATCTCTGGCTTGGGTAGAGGCTGGGAAGCCAATCACACGTGCCTCTCATAGTACAGGGGTGGGGACCTTGTGGTTGAGCACCAGTAGCGAGAATTGTAGTCCAACAACTGGAGGGTCACAGGCTCCCAGTGATCAGGAAGGCGATATATTGCCTAGGGCAGTCTCCTCCAGCCTGAAGCCCTATAGATGTTTTAGATTACAACTTCCATCAGCTCCAGCTGGCAGGAGCTGGTGTCCAAAACCTCTGGAGAGCACCAGGTTGGTGAAGGCTGGACAAGGGTAAGACGAGTCTAAATGTGCATATGTAGAAATATCAATGGTAGGCATGAGAGAGACTTCTGTACTCAAGGTTCCCCAGCTCTCACCCTTTGGAGCTACAGTCCTGAGAGTGAAAGTTACCTTGGCATAATACAGCCTCAAGGAAACTATTGTAGAAAAACAGACAGATAATGTAGTGTGAGCATAAAAGGCAGAGGATAATTTTATCGATAATTGTTAAATAATATGGGAACATGTGCAACAGAGTTATAGAATCATGGTAATTTATTAGTGACAGGATGGAATCACTTTTGATGGAGTGGCATACTTCATGATTTTAATTTGTTTTGAAATAGTAAAGATCAGAAGAGGGGGGAACTGTAAAGTATTTGACTATCCTTTTTTGTATCAAGGCTGTAAATAATATCATTAAATTTCTTTTTTATGAAACTGAACTTGGCTTATTTTGTTTTTGTATTATATTGTCCTCAAAACTGAAAGGCCAGATGTTTCATTTGATGATTCAATAAATTAGAGCCCAGAAAGGTAAAAGGAGGAGGGAATCAGATACACAATAATGACTAAACATTGATTATTTAATCAATGTTTGTACTGCTGAATAAAAATACAACATTTAATAATGTTTCCAAGAAGCTAGGGAAAAGATAAGATTAAAAACAAAACTCAACCGTACATTACGAAACTGAGCAGTGGTCAAAAATAAGAGTCCAAGACAGCTGGGGCAAACTTATAAATGTTAAAGAGGCATATATTAGTCATTAATGTATCCACGAAATAACCAAGGGAGAGCATTCCATGGGGTGGGTGCTATCACTCAAAATGCCTGCTTTCACATTGTCACCAAGTAACACTTCACTAGGCATGGAACAACCAGCAGGTTCTCCTCAGATGTATTAACAACTGGCCCCAAGTTGCTTAGAGACCCCAAAACCATGACTTAGGCACCCAGTGCAGATCTTTCTAAGCAACCTAAGAACTAAATTTTGCACAAGTTGCAGCCTCTGAACCAGGTGCAAGTATGGCCCCACATGCAATGCATTGCAGTAGTAACTGTGAGATTAGTAATCAATGGACCACTGTAACAAGGCCATCCTTGTACTGAAGTTGCTGCCCCAACCAAAGTTGGCCATGGGTGCTCTAAGACAGCAAGGTCAGGTGGGCCTCTAGGCCCCCAAACTACACACCTGCTCCTTCTGAAGAATTGTAATCTCATCCAGAACTGGTACACAACCCAATTCCTAGACTTTGGAACCACCTATCCATGGAGTCTCCATTTTGTCAGGATTCAGCTGCAATAGCCCTCATCCAGTCCACAATTGCCTCCAGACACCATTTCCATACATGCATTGCCTCTGCTGATTTACAGAACAATGGAGCTGGTGACACCTTGTCCAAAATCTCCTAATGATTTTAACAGCCTGCAGATGAATTTTGAGAAGGCCTGAGGTACAGTCACCCAATACTACTATTTGGAAAAGCCTGGTTTGGGTTGTAACCACCATAAACCACTGCCCCCAACTCACGGAGATGGCCCAGGATGATAACATGACCTACCATATCAAAGCAGAATCAACAGAGTCCTACTCCTTATCCCACCTGAAAAACATAATCTATCAGCACAACCAAGGCCAATTCTCTCACCAAATGAGGCGTGGACCCAAAGTGGGTTTGCTACTCAGTATAGACAGAAACTGGCAACTGGCAACAGAAACTTTCTCACTGCTTAGTGTGCACTTCACTGCAGCATAAAATGACAGAGGTCCTTGGTGAATTGGACCTATGAGTCTTCTGCAACTTTTCACCACCAACAGTGGTCAGCCAGCTGACTCTGGGAAGCTCACAAGTAGGCCATGAAGGTAAAAGTATATTTTATATAATAAGAAGCAACATTGATGGGCTTAAAAGTTGTCTTGTGCTTAAGCACTCCATTTCACCAAAAGGGATCACTAGTATTCTCAAAGCACTGGGCAGTTAAGCAGCCATGCACACAGCCTACTTCTGCTCAGGTACATTTCTGGATCAGGACTTAGAACAGAAATGCTACTGCAGTGGTGGGAAACATCCTGCTCTTGGACCCAATTAGGCTTGCCAGGCGATGCCATTTGGTTCACAAGTCACACCACCTGCCTGATGTCATGTGTGATGCCTCCTTGCCACATATGGCTCACAGCAGGCAGGGGAGACGAGGATCCAGCCCACCAGCCAGCTCCAGTTCCCAACCCCTTTTCTACTTTCCACCTATCCTTTTCATTCTCGACACTTAGCAAAAGGTAGGATTTCAAGAGGCTATTTTGAGTGTCCCACACAAATGAAAGGTGGGTGGGGACAAATGACAATCTTCAGCTTAACTCCTGCGGAACGTGTTACGAAACCCCTCACCCTTCCTCTTTAATGAAGAAATTAAAAAGTTATCACTGGATATTTATGGCGACATTTCAACATAAAACATGAATGCCTATTTAAAAAAGGAGCATGGTTTATAAGTTAGTGCCAATATTCTCTGCAACAAAGATAATTTAACAGCTTTGTGGCAGCTCATTTGCATGATAATAAAAGCATTAGAAGGAAAACCAATTTAAGTCGATTTATAAATTGCAAATAAAAGTTATTTTTATTACACTACTTGAAGAAGTGAAGTATCTGGCCTTTGGCACTATATCCTATAACAGGCTCACTGGTGAGCTATCTCATTAAAATTAGATCTTGCCAGTAGCGTCCTCTGTGCAATCAATTGCAGTTCACGCTGCTCAGTCTGAACAAATACAAAGAAAAAAAAACAAGTATTGGTATAATAATAAAAAAGCTGTCAAGTGGCTTGACTGTTTTTAAAATGTTTTTTGATGGGAAATCAGAACTTTGATTTCCAGACTAAAAATTGTGCTTAAGGATACAACTCTAGAAACACGTACAGAGAACTGTGTCTAAATAAATCCACATACATTCTCACAGCTGATAAGAGACACAATATTTCAATAATTCATGGCATAGGAGAGGAAGACTGAATTTCGGTTTCATGGTTGTTCCTCATCAAGGCGTTTTGTTACCCATTATACAGTTTAGGACAAGGTCACATGTTTATTTGTCCACTCATCACCTGCGTCATGTCAAAGTGAAGTATCATAAACAAATCACAAGTCAGTTAGACACAATACTTTCTACAGATTTGGTGTAAAAGGTGTTCCACGTGACAGTTTTCACAGCTTATCAGCCATCAAGCATTAAGCAACCATGTGATGAGCGATTAAATGATGTACATACACATGTGAGCTAGGCCTTAGTTTTAACATTTTATCAGGACTGCAAAACAGAGTAGGAAGAGAGCATGGCAAGTTATTGCCCCTTACCTCTCCAAATTTCTTCAGCCACTCATCTTTCAAAAAGGATGCCACAGCACAGCGCTCCCTTCCTGCCCTGCAGAGCACATGGAAAGAGAACACTCGATCCCACATAACAAGATGTGAGCTGAATGGTTAAGCTTAGTGGTCCCACAGCACTAAGACTGGAGATAAGCCTCTACTGATGCTTTTTACTATTAAGTAGCAAGGAGAGGCTCGTCTCCCATCTTAGTGCTGTCGTGTGAGGAAATCCCTTATCTCTGATCTGAGCACTTAACGCTAATAGAGATAGGTGCAGATATCTGTCATATGACTGATGGGTGGCCATGGATTGCCCCAAATGGTCTCACAGACTAAATTCAGAAGCCTGGTGGGTTCAATTAGGCCCATGGGGCAGAGGGTCCTCTCTGCTAGCTTAACCAAAGGCTGGAGGGTAAGGGAATGGAGAACAAATCCCCCCCCCCCGAGATCTGTAAGCTACTGGCTCATGTGACAGGAAGAAGTCAGCATTTGGTTGACTAGCACAAATTATTGTTATACACCACAACCACTGTACATTCATCTTCATGGAAATGACTACAGCAAAAATTCACGTGCTCTTCTTAGCTCATATGCTATGCTACTCATAGATGGTTGATTTGTGTGTGTGTCTTAAAAAGTAGCACCAAGTTATACGTGAATTTTGCTTCAGAGGCTAGGACCCGAACCAATGTCTTCAAGTTACAAGCAAGAAGATTCCGACTAAACATCAGGAAGAGCTTTCTGATGGCAAGAGCTGTTGGACAGTGGAACAGACTCCCTTCAAATGATGGTAGACTCTCCTTCCTTGGAGGTTTTTAAGCAGAGGGTGGACGGCCATCTGCTATGGATGCTTTAGTTGAGATTCCTGCATTGCAGAGGGCTGGAGTAGATGACCCTTGGAGTCTTGTTCTTAAAGACTGTTTGACAGAAGTTTTAGCTAACTAATTTATGAATTTTATAGGCTATTAAAGGCACGGGAGCAGGGCTAGAAGTTGGCAACCCCAACAGCCAGCTTCACTGTGCTCAGTAAGCACTTTAAGCTGATTCTTGGGGTAGAGGTGAATGGATGTTTGGCAGTCTCTGCTATGGCAGCTTGAACTCTCAAACCCAGTGGCAGACATGAGCCTTTCCAGGCAGCCTCCTTTGGCCTGCACTTGGTCAGGCTCTGACCTACTTAGTTTCCAAAATGAAATGACACCATGCACCGTCAAGTGGTTAGCGAGGCTTGGTTAAGAGTTTTGTGAGAGTTAAGAGTGCAGCTGTGTTTTATACTCGTTACCTTTAAGCCAAGAGTGAGGAACCTGCAATCCTACAGGTGATTTGGATTCAGGCAGGATTAGGAATGATGAGAGGTTCACAAGTTTCCCATGTTTGTCTTAGGTGTATTATGTTACAATTGCAAGTAATTGCTTAATATAAAATACATTAACTTTTAAGCAGCTTTAAAAGTTTAGCATCTCCAAACATTAAAATTGTTTTGGTTTTATTTGAAAATGCCCAAACACAGATACCACACGAATTATATTTACAGTATAAACCACATGTGATTAATTTAAGGGGAGAAGGGGAACATGGCCTGCTTCAAACAGCTCCAACATTATAGATAAAACATTTTCTGTGCAAGGCAATACTACAGTAGCTTGTTTCTAATAAAGAGCTCCCCCATTCTGCCTTGTAGGCAGATTTTTTTGATACATACAAAATGGCTCTATTCAGATATCAGTCAAACCATGTTTAAGGAAGCTTAGATAAGGTTTGCCACCATGTTCAAACCACAGTTTGTTATAGGAGCAGGCAAATCAATAAAGTGGGTTTGTGCTAATTATGGTTTGGCATGCTTTCTGGTTAGACCATTCATAATAATGGATTTTACTTCACCTCCAGAGCAGCTAACATGAAAATGCTAAGCAGATGGACTATAGAACAACACATCTCCACACTAGAAATTTCTATATTGTGTAGTGCTATCAAACCATGGTTTGGCATGTCTGAATTGGGCCACTGAGGGTTGATCAAAACATCAGTTCTTAGACTGGAATAACTGTTAAATAACTGTGTCTGAAATACTTAAAAGGCATTTATTCAAAGGGAATAATTCTTCCCTTTTGCAGTGCTTGGCATTCTGAATATTACAGTATAGAATTGGCTGAGCTGTTCAGATGATGTAGGCCTTAAGTTTGTGTCCATTGAGTTTTAGAATGCATGTGGCAAACACATTCTATGCTACCACAATGACAGTGAAGGTTTAGAAAGCTATCTGCATTAATTCAGCCTTTCATGCAGGAGAAATCAATGATTTAAAAGTTTGGTTCCTTCCCACAACACTCTGATTTAACATGACTAGAGAAAAGGCCATCGCAATGGGAATAATAAAATGAACTAGTCCTTAAAAGAAATTCTGGTGTATGCTTCATTGGAAGTTAGTTCCACTGAGCTCAAGAGGGCTTTCTCTGAAATAAGCGAACACAGGATTGCAGCAACTGAAGTGTTTCCCCTGCTTCCAAAACAAATGCAGTAGAAAATCTGCACTCTGAGGGATATTCTTGCTTCTCCTGGGCAAGCAGATGCAAAGGGCACAGTCTAGCTTTGCAGGTTTAGATGTCACTATACATTTTTCTCTATTATTTACAGACAGCACTAGGTCTTTCTTTATCACACCAATTTGCCTAATAAGAAATCATACCATAAAACTGGCATTTCTGTTGCTGATGGGTAATCGCGTGTCCTTACGGTGTACTATGTCAGCCCATTTACTCCTCACAGTACACCCACACATTATGTTTCAGCATGTGCTCAACCCCAAACCAGCAAGTACATGGGTCTGGCTAAAACGAATCTATGAAAAATGCAGCCTGGGTCTGCACAGCAGGGCTCTAACAGGCAGCAGCAAGCAGGGTCATCTCTTTCAAGGGAAGAAGGGTCACTTTCGGGTAAAAAGGCCATTTCATGTACTGGACTGTAAAGAACCCATTACAAGCTCAGGCAAGAAGTGCTTTCAACTCAAGTAGCAAACAGGACTTTTCCCGTATGCTTCCACCAGGTAAAGTATACAGCGATAAAGGCAAAGGGAACCATGGATTTTCTCTGTGAGATGTACGGAAGTGCATCTACGCACTTTCATATCCTAGATACACGCCAAGGTCAGCAGTTAGAGGAGTAGTTAAAAAGCAATTGACAGCAAAAAAAAACATTGTGCTGTACCTGTCAATTCTGCCCCTGTTTCAGTCCAAGAATGTGTTAGGAATTACATCAAAGAAGCAAAGCTCTGGTGCGCAGTTCCTCAGTTTCCCACCTTTCTTTCTAAAGAATCTCGAATAAACTTTAGTGTGCATTGGTAGAGGAAAGAGTCCTTGTTCTTCGGTTTGCAAATATTCAAGTGGCTGACATCTACAGGAATGAGTTCTCCTATGCCTAAATCTGGGAAAAAACAAAAAACAAAAGTCAGCACCAATGAATGTCAAGGAAAAGACACAAATGATACACAGCAGCACCCATCTTGTGATACTGGTGGAGACACACTTTCCTATTTGCTAGGTGGGGACAACCAGTCATGCTTCTATCGTGTGTGCCAACAATTATCTATGGATCATAGCTAAGCAAAAATTTTGAGGGAGCAAATAATTTACCTTGGAACCAGGTTTTAAATGGTGCAGGCTTGTAAGTTAGGTCTTCCATTAAAAGAACAAAAGCCCTGGGACAGAAAGAGCACCTTAAAATGTATGTTAGTCACAGTAATCCATGCGCTAGCCACAGAAGGTATAGTGAGCAAGCGTCTGTCATTGACTCTGCTCATATTGATCCAGAGCAGACCCCAATGTACAGTTAGCAGAGTAAAGCACAAATATGTTGCAGGATTCCCGATAGACCAGAGGCAATTTCATCCAGCAGAGTTTACTACTGAAGGCAAATGAGCATGTCGGTCACAAATTCATACATCTTCAGGATCGGAACACTCCATAAGAAATCCAGTTGCAGCAGACTTAACTTAAACTTACAATAAGACTAAGATCTTAACACCTAGAATACTATATACAGAATACCAAACTAAAAAGAAAGAGAGACAGAAAGTGAAATTCAGGCTCCTTCTGGCCTATTATTATAGACCTTGACATAAAGAGATACAGTGGTACCCTGGGTTAGATGCTTCGGGTTACAGACTTCGCTAACCCAGAAATAGTACCTCGGGTTAAGAACTTTGCTTCAGGATGAGAACAGAAATTGCATGGCGGCAGCGGGAGGCCCCATTAGCTAAAGTGGTACCTCAGGTTAAGAACGGACCTCCGGAATGAATTAAGTTCTTAACCTGAGGTACCACTGTAATAGAACCAGTTTAAACCAGCTGTTCAGCTTCTCTGAAGGAATAACCCAAACATCAGGAACCTCCTGCCTGTTTCCAGGCAGAATAGAAACTTGCTTGTTAGCTAGAAACTTCCGGCTTGCATCAGCTTGGATCACACAGAGCAGAACCCTCTTGAATTAATTAGAATAGGAAAGATCTCTACACTTTAATCCAATACTTTCTGTACCAAAAAAATGCAAATCTGACAGCTTCATATAGTCTTGGGGCTTTCTCTTGTCATTTCTGTTTCAGCTGTTGGGGTAGGGGGAGTTTTCCAGTTGCAAAGATTCAACCTTTTAAAACTTAGCCACATCCCTACCCTGCACCACAACTCTGCAATCCACCTCAGCCCATGAGCACAGTAAAATTCTCCCCACTTGCGCTCCCTAGCAACTGATATTCTGAGACTTACTGCCTGAGATACCGGAAACAACACGGTAACTATCATCAATAGCAGCCACTGATACCTCTATTCCTATTACGTATGGCTGCTGAAGCTCTGTTTCATTCAATTACATTAAATAAATCCATGTACAGTGATACCTCGGAAGTTGAACGGAATCCGTTCCGGAAGTCCATTTGACTTCCAAAATGTTTGGAAACCAAGTCGCAGCTTCCAATTGGCTGCAGGAAGCTCCTGGAATGCATGGAAACTGTGGCTCCAACTTTTTTACTGTGCTACTGAAAGTGTTCATATAAATTTATGCCCACAGCACTTTAACTGCAAGCAATGTGTAATGAGCAAGAGAGGAAGAAGTTGGGAGAAGGGTTTCTGAGGGTGGCTGATCCAGCCTTATACCAGAAAGACGTCAATCATTAATTTATCTGAAACACTGGTTTTTTATACCACCTTTTCTATCTGCATCCATTTCTGGATGTTTCTATCACAGAACTCGCATGGCTATATCTCGCCAGATCAATATGTTTTTAAAAAGGGAATGCTGAGAATATCACACCTGCAGATTCCACTGGTACTACATGCAGGCTCAGAACTCTGCTGACTCGCGTTGGCATTGTTTCTGCAAAACTCAATACAGGAAGTTTCTTATCCTTGGCAAATGAGAGAAAGTCATCGTTCAGTACTTTAAGGTCAGGAGAATCTAGGGGAACAAGAAAGAAAATTAAATGCATATTTCTGATTGTGTTTGCATGCAGCATTTTCCTATGAAAGGTGCACTTGGAATAACTAGATTTGAGTTCAGACAGGAACATCTGCTGTCAAGCCCTGCTTCTGAGGGATTAGTATTAGCATGGCACATGCAAGCAACACAGTCTTAGACAGCGTGCCATTTACAGATCACTGTACAGTTCCCTTTCGCTTTTCAGTCAGGTTTGCAATATCCATATTCTCTCTGTGTTGTGAACTCTTTCCATTGAACTTTCTTCAAGAAGGCTTTGGGGTCTTGAGCAGTTGTCCTTTCACTGAAGTTTTACTTTTATTGTTACTTTATAGTTGTCTAAATGGTTTTAATTTATTGTTAGCTGCTTTGAGCTCAACTGAGGAAATGCGGGGAATAAGCACCACAAATAAATACATTCCTGAGTGAGGTAAAAACAATGCAAATGGATTGTGAGCATGCAAACACTCTAAATATTAAATTACTGCAACCAAAGCATACCTTTGCTGAGTTCCTTAACGCCCACAGAGGGGAAAAGCAGAAATCTAACAGTTTTTGAGTATTCAGCCAACCTGGAGCCGTGATGCGGAACGCTATAAAACACAATTCCCTGGGTGTTGTTTACAATGGAATCCATATCAGAGTCCTTGGAAGCATCCAGAAGCATCTTCTTGACTAGGAGACCTGACAAGAAAATATATTTATAAAGTAGGACCAGTGCAAGAATGATGCTTAAATTAACGTACAAAACATCCTATTTCTCCTTCATCTGTTAGATGTGCTCCTTGAAGATTAAAATGCAGAAAAGCACTAATACATTCTGCCAGTTAGGAAGATATGGTAATATACTAAATAAATACTAAATAAGAGCAATGTAATCTTATTATCGTTAATGCCAGCTAGCAATGGTTTTTTGTTGCCGTGTTTTGATTTATTTATTTTTTAAAAACCCTCCTTTCTATTTACAAATAAAAATGGGGGGGGCACTTGCTCCTTTTTAGTGAAGTTTTACTTTTACCTCAAAGGTTTGTTAGCCAACCACTACTATCATCCTGGTATACTCATTATGTCAGAGAAAAGATGTGTATTGCTAAAAACCACTGCTTTTTTGCATTTCCACCAATGTAACATTCAATTAAAAGAGTCAAATCCCTACACTTAACATGCAGTTTTCAATTCCCTAATTTAGTTTCCTCAGAATCTCTTCAAGGAAAATAGTTGAGATCCCACTACTGGAGAATATTCTGGAGAATATATGAGGTAACTATCAAGGGATTGAATAAGACAGTAAATTCTTAAAGAGCTTACATTGTTTAAAAAACAAGCTGCTATATTATTCTACTACTGGGAAAAGTGAATTCTTGAACAACACTGATAAAAAACCCAAATATATTCTATGCAGCCCCTAACCAATCACCCTGTAGAACAGCAGAGAATTTAAGAACTTATTGTTGGTTTTTATGGACATTAACTGTATATATGCCCTGTGGTTTCGTGTGTTTTTTTGCACCAACTGGAAGTTGGATATTACTCAAAATCTGAAGAATGGTTTTGTGAAAATTAACAATATGTGGTCTTATTGCCTATCTAAACTTTCTACATGTTGATGACTTGATCATTGCCAGAACAATCTCTTCAAATAAAGGTTAAAGACAAGGTGCAGCAACTGCAAAGGTGCAGCCTGTGGCAACATCCCATGTGAGGTTACCACAGCCAACCCAGGACACCATGCCCAATCAGCCAGCATTATTACACTGACAACAGTCGCCACACGTAGGGAGGCAAACATATTATTATTATTAATTAAATTTGTACACCGCCCTATACCCACAGGTCTTTTATAAAGAGATTGCAGTTGACAGGCAAAATGGTGAGCTAAAGTAACTATTGGCAGGTAATGTCAAGGTAGATGTATATCCAAATGATTGTATGCCAATGCAGAGACATGATGTCAGCACATGGCATATTGGGAGCATATCCATCCTAGCAGGGCTCAGCAGAACAATTCCTCATCTGGGGTCCCCGCTAGCTGCCATTTTGGCTCTCTGAGGGAGACGCGACTAGTCTCCCTCTTACAAGCAGGCACACCCAGTGGCAATGATATAATGGGCTGAGAGCTAAATGGATTCTGAGTCCCGATCAGCTTGAATCCTACCCATAACATCACTGTTGCTAGGTAACCCCACTCACAAGCATGAGGGGAAATACAAGGCCGGCAGCTGTGGCAGCCCCACCAGAGCCCCAAGTAAGGGGGTGGTCAGTGCTGGGAGACCACCATGCCATTCTGCCCACAACCCGCGCCCCACCCTAAAACCCATGGAACTGGGCCTGCCAACCTAGCTTTCCATTTGTACAGATGAGACAATCAGGTCCAAAACTGAAATTCGACGAATGGCACAGGAAAAAGCCTCCACTGTCTGTGCACCAACCACATGCATGTCAGGAAAATTGCTGTTGGTCCTCCAGTTCATGATACCACCTCCTGTGGCAGTTCTTGCGAAACGTATATAGTCTTTCATGGTCCTCAAATAGAAGCAATCTTTTTACACCCAGTTAACATTATGGATGGACATGTCAGCCTATTTCTGGTTCATGCCATTTTTGTAAAGTATCTATCTATGAATAGGTATTTAAATACCTATTTTTGAAAGTAATTTCTCACAGAACATGCACTCCTATATATATATTTTATCACACACTTCTAAATATGTTTTATCCTAAAAATGCAAATTTTAAAAAGAACATTGCAAAATTGGGGGAAATGTGAAATCCGAAGCATAATTATAACATAGTTTAGGGTGATGTGGATCAGGTCAGTTCACAAAGGTCAAATTCCTCAAGCACCCCTAGTTAACATGGTTGAAATACATGAAATTGCAGAACAGTGTGATTTAAAGAAAAAATTAAATAAGGATTCAATGGACTTGCCTCCCATGCTGTGTGACAGCCATACAAGAGGTCTATCTCCAACACCAGCAGCTCGCAGTTTCTTGAGAAGCTCAGTGCTCTTGTAGGAAAGAGACTCCCTGCAAATCAAGGAGAGAGAACCAAGTAGCAGATGCAAAGGCAGTGGCTTTTAAACCCTGTTCTGGGAAACACTGGACAGCCAAGGAAGCTTGCAAGGGCTCCTCAATCAGGTCAGTACTGGTGAGCAAGCTTTACTGAGAAACAACTTCTGCACCACCTACAGTCATGGGAGAGGGTTGGGTGTTTTCTAGGCCAAGCAGGGCAATACTGAGACCCAAAAGGGTCCTTTGGCAGATGCACAAATAGCTGGTGTGGAAAAAGTTTACTGAGAATAGTACGTTTCAAAACCACTGCAGTTATTAAAAAGCAAAAATAGATTCAATGCATTCCAGTTAGGTTGTGCATGCTGACTGCAAGCAGCTACTTAATGCCCCTTTCCAATCAGCATGGATGCTAAAGAGATTCTGGGTGCAATTCTGCACACAGCTGAGGCTGTTAAAATCCCACTGAGGTCTATGGAATTTATGCAGCCTAGCTGTGCGCAGGATTGCAGCCAGAGTTGACCCAAATATTCAATTAGGCCTTTTTAGTTAAAACTTCAAGAAATCTATGGGGACTTGTTCCAAAGCAGAAGAGCACACTAAATTCTAGAATTCAGCAGGGTCCTTAGATGTCGTCTCAAGGGTCCTTGGCAGCATTACAGATTCATTCCTTTAAAGCTGGCATGCTTATAAATAGCAATGCAAACTTTCCAGAACTGCTTGTGAATTTATACCGACAGTTCACCTTAGTCTTAAGGTCACGGGATTTGCTGTGCATGCAGTTATGATTAGAATTATTATTATTTTTTGCAGATTTCACCAAAGCTGGTGTTTTAAAACCGTCAAGGACAATCAAAACTGGGTTTAGAGTAACTGTGCCTCCTGTGGCACTTGAGGGAGGGGGCACAGCTCAGTGACAGAGGACAGACTGTGCATACAGAAGGACTCAGGCTCAGACCCTTGGCATTTCTGGTTTAAAAAACTATCTCAGGGAGCAAGCTGGGAACTCTGTTGCAAGCCATTACAGAGTTGCTGATCACTGGAATAGAGAACCCCAAGCAAAATGGACCAGTGATATGACTGGGTATAAGGCAGCTTCATACGTGCCAAAGGATGGCCCAGGCAATTCTGCGAAACTGGAGCTTACAAAACATGATCAATTATTTTCTACTTTCCACCTCATTTGTGTGTCCTCCATTTTTTACCTGTAGCTGTCCACGGGACATTTTGCTCTCCAGTCACTCAGATGTGTATCATACTCCACAGATATAATTCTAAGTGACGGGCAGTCAGATGCCAACCATGTCTACATTGAGAATACAGGAAAACAAGACAGAATATTGGATTCACAAAAGTTATTGGGTTTCAGGCACTGAAATCAAAACTAGTCATCTATTTTAAAGACAGACAGTGAATTGGAAGAGTAAAGTATGGTCATAGAGCATGCTGTTTTGAAACTGAAGCTTCTTTCTGAAGTAGTTTGCTGGACGTCTTATAATCTGAACTCATTTTTCTTTTAAAAAACATTAATTCTGTGTTAGCATACAAGATATCCCCACCACAGTACAACCCCCCCCCCAAAAAAAAAAACCGTGTTGGCATTTTCACTCCAGGCCACAGCACTGTTGTCATTCTGGATGGTTGGTTAGTTATATGTGCCGCTAAATCTTTGCATGGGCACCTCTCAGGTGGGCGCCACTGCCATTATAGGAGAACAAGGGAAGCTTTCAAGGTAAATTCTGCCACTTCTTTACATAGAAAAATAGCACTGCCCATACCTTTGGCCAACACTCTGTGTAATCGTCTTCCGTATCCACTTCCTTCTCAGCAGCAGGCTGCTCTATGTCCTGTTGCCGCCATGTTTTAAATGCTGCTCCCAAAAGACCATGAACGAAAAGGACATCAGCTTTAATGGGCTCACTGGTAGTGGAAATAAGAAGTTGCAAAAGGGAGTATGCATTACTAGAAGCCGGCATCCAAAGAACTGCTACCAAATCACATGTACTGGTTAGAGTTTTGGACCAACAGCTGGGAGACCGCGGTTCAAATCTCCACACAGTCATGAAGCTTACAGTCACTCGCTCTTAACCTAACCTACCTCACAGAGCTGTTGTGAAGGTAAAATGGGCAGAAGCAAAATGTATTTTGGGGCCCTCAGTGGGGCCTTATGGTTGACACAGTTGCAATGCTGTAGCAATAGAAAAGGCCATAATTGAAGAATTCTCCCATTATAATCTAGAGCAGGGATGAATAACCTTTCACAGTTGGAGGACCGCATTCCTTTCTGGGAAACCTTCTGAGGGCCACATGCTAAAGCAGAGTAGCAATGTGAATTTTACCTTTGTACAGTCAGCTAGTTTCTACATTGATGGAGCCCTACAGATTCTAGGCTTAGAAGACACTTCTTTTGAGCCGCATGGTATTTTGATTAACCACCCCACTACTCCTATCTTCACCCCTCACCCTCCACAGTAAACAATCCCAGGCCGATTTTAAGTGTTGTGAAGCTTCTTTGCCCCTTCTGGGTTCACTTTTTCCCCTCCTCTGCCTTTTTCTTCAAAAGTCTTCTTCTGTGCCATTCTTTCAGCCTCTGGGCTCCCTGTCACTGGCTTCTCTACAGCCTACATTTCCCAAAGCTGCACCGTATTATATAGCTCTACACTGCTCCCCAAAACAGCAAGCACTTGGTCCTTGGAAACAGCAGGGCAAATCTAGAAAATGTTAGCTAAGGTGGCAAACTCCTGACCTTAGTGTGATTTACATATGGTTAAGACTGTGTCTAATCTTCCTGAGTTTAAGGAAATTTAGGAATACCTAAAGTTTCTCTGTACTGGAGCCTGCTACTAAACCATTGCATTGCAGCACCTCTCTTTTCAATGAGACAAAGGAACTTTGTAACAACTGCAGGATGTATTCTACTAGGGGGAACATTTTCTGCCCCAAGATGGAGTAATACGGAACAATTTGGGCTGCAATCCTATATCCATTTCCTCTGGGGAAATCCGCCCTGAACTCAATGGGACTTGATTCCAAGTATATATGCATAGGATTGCACTCACACTAATATGTTTAGAGTTCTTTCTCACTCTATCCACCACTAGGTACTGCTCACCATCAGAGAAGCTATGAGGAATAAATGGTACGGGCAGTGTTGGCCCAAGACATTTTTGCACCTGAGGCAAACCACAAAATTGTGCTGATCCATCTGGAAAGAAGGATGAGTGAAGATCTACAACAGGAACAAGTGGGAAACAAATATATACATCAGGAGCAAGGGTGGGAGGAGACCAGCAGCATTTCCTATTTGCCAAGAGGCCACGGTAGAGGCAGCCTTGAAGAGGCAGGTCTGGCTTCCAAAGAAGTAGCAGCAGTGGGCAAGGCATTCTTTGGAGGCTGGATGCGATGCCCCTGTGGATCCTGCCATCTGAGGTGGTTTCCTCACCTTGCCTCACAGGGTACAGGGTAGTCATAAAGGTGGACATATTTTTTCCTAAGCCTTTCCAAAGCAGTGTTGTACATGTGCATGCTTGTTGCATGGGTACATGAGGTAGGGTCAAATGGAATAGCCGCACAGCAACTTTCTCCGGAGACAATTTCTCTTAGGTACCTTTCATACATGCCAATGTTCACCTACAAGCCACCATGTAAGGAGCAAGCATTTATGATCTGGCCCTGCGAGGAATCTATCCACAGAGAAACGGGTGAACTTTAGAATGGAGAGGCTTATTGTGAGTAATGAAGTGGTAGTAGTGGAGGAAGGAGGCAGTATATAGGAAGCTCTCTCCTTACTTTGTTCGATATTGTGGGTGCAAAAGATATACTCCTTCTGGATACTTCTCCTGCACCGTTTCCCTGTCTAGGTTGGCCAAGGCTCTTGCTGCATGGGAGGATTCCATGACACGTGGAGACTTCATCATATGAGCAAGTACAGAAACCCAACCTAGGATTGAATCAAGCAAGCATATGTATCATCACCTGTCACTGACCAAAAGGGCAATCCATTTATTAAACATTTTAAAAGGGAAACAAGTGCTGCTACTGTACAGTAGGAAACACACACACAAAAACACACACAGTGATTTTTGCAGTATGTTCTTTGACAGTTTCCATCAAGTTTGATAAGTTTCCTGGTTTCTAAAAGATAAAATTGTGATGCTCTGCTGGATATTGCTTCTCAAGCTCATCATTTAAAGGTGCAATGCAGGTGTTCTTATAAGAAAAAGTTCAATATGTCAAAGATTAATTGTGGTTAGTCTATATGTGCAGCAGAAATCACACAGTAAAGTTTATTTTTCTGGACTCAACAAGAGCAGTCTGCGAGAGGGGTTGCCTGTTCAAATATTTCCCTATTTTAAAAACTCTCCTTGCACTTTTAGAACTAGCATATCAGGGAAAAGGACCCAGCCTAGCCTTCCTCCAATATGCTACTTGTCTGCTTGCAGGGAAGCATTTGAACAAGCAGCCTTCTACCTGACACAGCCCACTGATGAAAATGCCTTACCAGTTGCAGTTCTTAAATCTATTTATTTTATTTTATTATTTCATATCCACATTTGATAAGAATGTAGGGAACTGCCCTACTTCTGGAATCACTGCAGTACTGGTGCATGGAGGGACCACCACCCTTTTCTAAACATCCATTTAATGTGCAGTTCTCAGAATGAGAATGCATCAGATATTCAACAGATAAGAATGGATAATCAGGCTGACTGTATAAATAGGCTCAAAGTGTTAAATAATAGAAGGAAACATGTCCCGTACATTAGTAGACTATACTTATGCATAATTATGTTCTTCCATTAAGGTTCATTCATAATCCAGCAATGAATTCCTTTCACCTCGGACCACTTGGCATATTATCTCAGACTACAGTCCTCTGCCCACTTACCTGGAGGCAAGCCCCACTGAACACAACAGAATAAAAAGCATCTGCGACTATTATAAAGAAAACGCTTCATGGTCCCATTTCTTTCATCGTTAATTCTCCATTTTTCAGAGACCATAAGCTTTGCTATTACCTGCACGAAATATAGATGAATGAAGCTGTTCATTAAGTGCCATGTTCCCAATTATGTGAATGATGCTCCTCTGTATTTTGGGGGAATCCTTGCGGATTTGGTATAGTTTTTGCAGCAGCTGAAGCCCCCCACTTGCTTCAATTTCATCACAATGACTAGGAATCTGAAATTAGGCAGGAAGTACTATCATGACTATCTTTAGCTGGCAAATAGTTTGTGACATGTTTTGTCTTCCATCCAGATAGAAATCATTATAGAAATTGCATCTAGGGAACAGGCATTTATTTGCAGAGGTTTAAGAAGGTGGTGGTGTTGCTACTGAATTACCTTGGAATGGTGCACTAAGGCTTGTAAGCAGAAGAGTTCCACAGCCTTTGAAGGGACAGTACTGAGACTTTCACAATAAGGAAGCCCATTTCCACCAAAACACCATAAGCCCCCCTGGAATAAAAAAATATATATATTCAGGAATGTATTTCAATTCATTTCAAAAAAGAGAAGTCAACGTTAAAAGCTTTCCTTACAACTAGGTTTGTAAAATTTGCATTTAAGGATTAGGCCATCTTGACGGGGCAAATGGAAGAGAGGTCCAACTTCCAGCCTCCATAAGATGTACTGGCTAATGCTTCCTGTTTATGCTAGCTAGGACTAGTTAGCAAGATAGCAAAACAGGCAGGCCAGCAGCACTGCAGAGCTTTCCTGCTATTAAGATTACCTCCCAAACAGGGAAATGAATTTCTGATAATTTTTTTCTTTAAAAAATAACCACCAGCCTTTATGTTATCCTGACTTTGTTTCTCAAGAAAAAAAATATATTTCCTTAAGAATGTTACTGTGTGTGTCAGGAGTCACCCAACGAGATGGATTCAAGGAATTTCCATTCCTAGAACATATTAAGAGCTGGAAATAATAGTGAGAAGAAAAAAGGCAAGCTAGCACAGAATGGTACATAAAATTTAGGAACTTACTGGCAGACAGAGTGGTTTTTTTAATGGTTTCACATATTAACTGGAAGACAGATTAGGTAAACACAGACATCAGGATAAAATTGTTCGGTCAAGCCTCTTCCACCTTCATTGGTAACTATTGTTCCATTTTTGTCAAAATATTTAGAGTTAGGAACACACCTTTCGTGCAGCGATGGTCTGGCTGCTTTCTCTTAAAGCCAATGATGTAAAATATTGTACACATGGGTCAAGATCTGTCTGAGGTAAAGCTGCCAGCAACAGCAGAAGTTCATCTTCTGAATAACAAGCCTGTAATGTAAACCAAAAACACCTGTCAACATCTCCCACAACAGCAGGCACCAGGAAATTATGTAAAAACACTGAACCGTGTGAAATGACCAGTTCACATCAGAAAAATGTAGTGCCTAACTGTTATTGAAGTTACTGCCCTAGATGTCATGGGTCTTAGTATCTTGGAAACTGCTTCCATATGTTTCATCTTGCCCTCCATAATATGCACAGCAAGGACCATCTAACAATAACAGCAATTTGAACTGACTTCCAGATGTGGTACAAGGATGAGGATTTCTCTAGATGTTTCTGCTCATTGCTACCTCTAGCCAAGGCTAGTTTAGAGAGACACATCCCAGCCTGCCTGGAAGAGCAGTCTGTCATGTAGTTCAGTTGTGCCCTAAGTCTTACAAAGTATAACTGTTTCCAGGACAGTTTGCAGACCCCAGTCTGAGCATCCAATAGTTGCCACTCCTCACCTTCTGCACTCATTCCAATTAATCTTTTATGTCACTGTGTTTTGTTCTTCGATCTTTCCCTTTCCTCCTATGGGCTGGATTCAACTGACTGCTCCTACTAACTGAGGCCTGAACAAGCTCCCCAAATTGGCTCGGGAGGGGAGAACCCCCAGAACAGCACACCAGAGGACAAGAGGGGAGATTGTTCCATCACGCAAGCAGCAATGTTCGTGCTTAGGGAGCAACCTCCTTTGTCATACATTGAATTCCTCCCTGTTTGCCTACAGACCAGTTCATTTCTGTGTCCCTGCCTCTACACTCCCAGGGATGGCATGGCTTGACATATCCCTGATCTCATCTCCTCTTCTCACTCTGTTCATTCCAGGCTGCACCATGACTCTGCCCCTTAAATCTAAGCCCTGATCTTGAAGTCACCATCAGCCATAGGGACTGGATAATGAAAGATACCTTCCTTAACTTAGGAAATGTCAAACCAACTCTTAATATTTCAAATTGTTGTTAATCCACATAGATGAAAATGTAAATCATTTATTATGTTAGACCAGCTATATGGGTCAACTCCTAGACACTAGATTTCAAAATACTTCTATGAAAAATGGTGAAGTCGGGATTTCATAATACGTACATCTTTTTGTTTTGGTAAAAGATGGGGTAGCAGGAAAAACCGCAGGTCAACATCTTTACTTCGAGCTAAACCAATAGTAGTTCTCTGATCACTTGCTTGGGCAGCTGTCCTGTACTGATAATCTGTATTAGAACAAATAGAGTTAGGACTTAAACAAAATTGAAATATTTCCCTTTGTTTATAAAGTTTTGTAAAGTCCATGCAAGTAAGCAAGCAATACAAATTTGCAATTAATAAACGCAAGTGAGGACATATTGTAATTCACAATGTATGGAGGAACAGAAAAGGGAGAGACTTTCCATGCTTCTGTTTGGAAAGGACTGTATGCACTAAGGTGTCAAACACATATAATTTTTTTTTTAAATCAATTTTTCAGGTTGAGGGAGGGGGAATGGCTGTAGCACTGATATGAAACCCTAGTGTCTGCATTTAGTTTTTTTAAACTTAGCTTGTCAATTTATAAATTTATACACCAGGTGCTCACATGAATGTTGATATAATCCTTAAAGCATTGGAGTTCAATGGGTAGGCTGTAGAGCCAAGTCAAAAGCTGGATATTCAGTGCTAGTTTTTTTCTAAGCAGATGGCAGACAACTAAAAATGTTCCTCTTCTTTTATATTTTTTAAAATGAAAATACAAATCACAGTTATTTAGTGCATTTATATTCTACCTTTTCCCCCAAGGAAATCAAGGTGGTACATACGGTTTCCCCACCACCACCACCATTTAATCCCCAAACCAATGCTGCAAGTTGGTTAGGCTGAGAGGCAGTGACTGACCCAAGGTCACCTAGTGAGCTTCATAACCAAGTAGGGATTTGGGTAATGCCTCAAGGTTGTTCATATTGTTGCACAACCATATTTGTTTGTTTAAGATTTCAAGAGCAAGATAGAGATTGATAAAATAAACAGCAGACAGAAGGATAAAGGATGATAGGTCTGGTAAATAATTCAGAAGTTGATCCCATGTTGAAGGGTGAGATTAAACAGGATGCCAAATATGAAAATGCTGCAGTGATTCTCCAGTATATAGGAAATCTATCCAATGTACACCCACTAGTGTGAGCATAACCCAAGTTAAATATTTACAAAATATGTACAAGTTAAGGTAAAGGTAAAGGTACCCCTGCCCGTACGGGCCAGTCGTGTCCGACTCTAGGGTTGTGCGCCCATCTCACTTAAGAGGCCGGGGGCCAGCGCTGTCCAGAGACACTTCCAGGTCACGTGGCCAGCGTGACGAAGCTGCTCTGGCGAGCCTGCACCAGCGCAGCACACGGAAACGCCGTTTACCTTCCCGCTATAAAGCGGTACCTATTTATCTACTTGCACTTAGGGGTACTTTCGAACTGCTAGGTTGGCAGGCGCTGGGACCGAGCAACGGGAGCGCACCCTGCCGCGGGGATTCGAACCGCCGACCTGACGATCGGCAAGTCCTAGGCGCTGAGGTTTTACCCACAGCGCCACCCGCGTCCCAATGTACAAGTTAAATATGTACAAAAACCCCTATTTTAAAAAACAAAATACTGAGATGCTCTCCTGCACAAATCTCCTTCACAGGAGAACTTTATCTTAGATTGTATTCCTATTCCTTAGCCTGTGGGCTCTTTCCACAGTAATAACTGTGATTTAAGGGCCACAAGTTAAAACACTAGCTTTCATAACAGAATACCTTACCATGCCAGTAGCAATTGGACGCTAATTCCTGCACAGCTTGTAATCGGACCATTTTATCTTCTGACTGGCTTCTTTTCACAAGGAGCCACAAGGCACACTCATGCTCATCTGCGTCAAAAGTACTGAAGCGTTCTTTACTCAAAAAATAAAATAAAAATCAAATGATTGCAGTTGTTCATTAAACTTTGCATTATCAGCAGAAAATGAAGATAACTTCTTCCAGAAGTGACATTTTAAAGCATATTATTCAACAGATGGAATCATTATTTCTACAATAGTATAATTATTATATATTTATTTAAACTGTGCCTTGCCCCCCTGACAGGGACTCAAGGCAGTTTACCAATAAAAATAAAAACAGTGCACAGGAATGAGCTGAAAGTGCAGTAGGACAGAAGAAATGGTTATGTATGCTGTATACTGATGAAACCATTATTGTGTAATTAATTATGCTCTGCATATAAGCTGTGCTTAAAAGTGTTCTAAGTGCAATATTCTGTACAACAATCCTGTTCAGCAAGTCAGTATTATAATCTGCATCAGGCTGTGATATAGTGGCTTGTGTTAAATCACCTAGTGGGTTGATGCCAGAGCTGCGACTGAAACTGGGACCTTTCTGGTTCACAGCTCTGCCATTATGTAGCTCTAAACCTGTTACCTTAAAATATAGTTATTCAGAGGCAGGCAGACCTAGCTGAGCTAGGGCAGAACTGAAAACACTCAATAAGCAGTCTACAGAACAGGAAAGGAAGGAACTGGGTTTGGAGTGAATGATGTAGGCAGAGCTAACAGGCAAGGCAGTAAGGAGGCTGGGCTTTATGCCTTCGCCATCATGATTGTCTTGTGAACTAGACAGGGCATTTCAATGGACACTGTCAGAGGCAAAGAGCAAAGTTAAATAGCTAAACCCAGGAATAACACTCTTAAGATATAGCAGATTTGATCAAACCTACCATCAAATGGTCTTCGGAAAATTCTAGCATTTGTTTCTAGTATTTTCCTTGCTGCTCTGTGAAGTTCTTTTCTCACTTGGTAAGTAATCCCTATTAAAAAACAACAAAAGTGCAGATTTAGTTAGGGTCATACAATACATAAAGGCTGCTGCCATATTAAGTGCATTTCTTATAGAGATAATGTCCTATTACAAACTCTCCCTCCCACACACATATTTCTTTGGGCTCCAATTATGACAAAACCTGCCAACCAGGAAAAACTGTACAATGGCACCAGGTGTATAGTGCTGCAGGCCAAGCACAATGGCTGGTTCCCAGGTATAACTGAGGATTAATGGGGCTTGGCTGCTTGCCCTGGCTTCTAGGAATGAATGTTCGTAACATCAGCAGCACTCTTAAGAGCTCTGCACATAGACTAAGAAAACTTCCAGTCAGAAGATGCATTTCTTCAGCCTAGGCAAAATCCTGGTGCTTGTGAAGTAAATTTTGCTACTAATCTCAGCACTGCAGTACTCTTTATTAAACATAGAATTCATGTTATTTCCCCCCTCTTTGTTCTCCACATTATTTCTTGAATAACATAAAAGCCCAATGGTCTCTTACCTTGATATTCACTGGGATCTAAAGAAACTGTTTGTAAATAAATGTAGGACTTCAGTTTTTCTTGCTGTACCACTTGGGTATCAAAAGAGAACAACTTCCTTAAAGCCAGAACTTCATATATAGCAAAGATGCAACCACTTTAAAAAGAAAGATATCATTTAAATATTAATACAAAAATTCAAAAATGACTTTTCTTAAGATGCAAATTGGAAGCATGTGTATGTATGGTTCTCTGAATTTTGAACATGATGGGCTGGTTCAGGCATACCGATCTGGTCCAATAAACCATGGTTTATCAGCCCAGGAAGAAGCTGTTGCCCATTCACTCCCTCCTCACCTCTCCCTGTTGTGCCCAGCTTTAGCAAAGTTAATTTGGTTTCTTAAACAAGTGTCCCTGTGACATTCAAATCCAGTAACTCAGATCATGGTTAGGAAAGGCCTGACCAGTGAACCATGCAGATGTGCAGCAGGCAGATTCATCTTGTGACATCCTAGCAGTTCTTTTACAGCAGTCTGGGAACTTTAGATGGATCATCTCCAACACAAATTTTAAAATATAGAAGACAAGATATCTGTTGTCAGCACTGAAGCCTGGAGCAGTACAAAAGAAGGCAAACTACCACCAAACCCACCACTTCCCCCTGCTTATTCCCAAGTCTGAGCAAACTTTGATTGAAGCAGTAACGTAAGTTCCTTTGGCAATAGGATTCACAGTATTCAGCTGCCAAACAGGGAGGCAAAGGAACAGTCACAAGGTTGAAGTACTTTGCACATGCCACTCAACTGCACAGTGAGTGTTCAATGCTTTTCACTGGAGTAAGCAACACACAGCTGACCTACTCCTAAAATGAGCATTAAAAGTGCAAGTTTGATTAATTTTTTAATGTCCATTTTGAACCTAGGAAGGTAAAAAATGCTAATGGCTAAGAAGCAAAGTGGAAAGTCAACAGGAAGTCTAAATCAATTGTTTTTCGCACTTTTAAGATTAGAAGGTACAATTTCCAAACAATGAATTACATGCAATATTCGACAATAATTTATCTCTTTAAAAAACTACATCTCCAGCATTGTATATTTGCTCATATTTTACTTCTGAAGTGGCCTTCATTGCTAAGTTGCCGAAGCCTATTTCACACATATTTTTAGATGAGGCTGAGATTCATAGTGTTTCTCACATGTTGGGGAACATCTGATGTGCCACAAGTAAGCATCTGCTCACACAGTGGGGTTCCTCTCCTCTCCCCTCACAGCCCACCAGTCTACCCCAGCAATTTGCTCTGGAGGGTCAAGGACTGGAGGGGAAGAAGAAAAACTAGAGGTCCTGTGATGCAACCATACTTCCATACCACAAGTGTGTGAACATCATGCAAACAGATGAAAAATTAATACAAAAGTTCATTGACATTACAGTGGTACCTCGAGTTACAAACGCTTCAGGTTACAAATGCTTCAGGTTACAAACTCCGCTAACCTTGGAAGAGCTACCTCGAGTTGAGAACTTTGCCCCAGGATGAGAACGGAAATCATGTGCCGGCGGCGCAGTGACAGCAAGAGGCCCCATTAGCAAAAGCACGCCTCTAGTTAAGAACAGTTTCAGGTTAAGAACGGACCTCCGAAACAAATTAAATTCGTATTTAGAGGTACCACTGTATTTTCCGGAGATACAGATACACACACACATATATCTACATTCATTTTTAAATCAGTGTTAACTATTTGGATGTTTGCACATTCAAACTTACCCTAGAATAAGTGAGCCAGTTAATTTTGCAATTTTCCCTTAAAAATAAAATAAAAATAAAAAAGTGTCACTGTATATGCAAAAAAGCAGGTTTTAAAATATTGAGTTATTCATCACATCATAAACAGTAATAAGATGGATCAATCCTTACAGTGCAATCCTAACCAGGTCAACTCAGAAATAGGTCCTACTGAATTCACTTGGGGTAACTCCCAGGTAAGTGGAGTTAAGTACAGCTAATTTAGGCTGCAGTCTTAGGCCCCAAGTCAATGTGAAAAGTTATGAACCAAGAGCAACTAACTTTCTCTGGCTCCAACCTAATGTAGATATAAGAACAGTGTTAAAGCTGCAGCTCTCATGATTATGTTTTACAATTGGCCTTAGAATGTGTTCTGTTATGATTCTGTATGTAACCATATTTTGCTTCTTCATGTTTAATAAATAAAACAAAAAGTTAAAAAATAAAGCTGCAATCTTACACATTTATCTGAAGGGTAAGTCACAATGAGGTTTGTACAAATCCTACAATCTTTGACACCTTTGCTTGGCAATAAAGCTCAAAGAACTCAATGAGACTTACTTCCACATAAACATGCATAGGATCTGGCTGGTAAAGTCATTTTTGTTTCCATTAGCAGAAGCAACTTCATTGCTTTTCATACAGACGTGCTCCTTCTACCATCATTTTGATAAGTTTAAAATTACTAATCATGATTAAAGGGATGCACCACCAGAAGCTACTTTCACTTAAACAGCATCAGTCGGGTACTTGGAGGATTAAGTTGTATTAAGGTGCTTAACTTTTACTGATGACTCTAATCAGCATTGTTCACCTTTTCCCCAGATGGCTATGGTTCAGCAGCATCTCAGAGACATGCAAGCTTATCCATCACTAGCATTAGGTTTCTGCATTAGAAAAGAATATTTAAGCTCCTCTGCATTTTAAAAATACTTTTTAATTCAGCAAGTCACAAATTATGAATTAGGATTCATCAGCTGATTGCAGTTGACCTATAAAGAAGTCACAAAACTGCTGGTAGGAGGCAGAACATGATGAAGAACATGATGAAGACTATGATAAGAGAATCTCAGAATTGTAGAGTCGGAAGGGATCACGATGGTCATCTAGTCGAATTATCAGATGTAGAACCAACAAACATGCCTGATCAAAGGCAAGATTCCCAGCCTCTACCACTGTAGCATACACAATGGAAAATATCCAATGACAAGTAGAAATGACAATGAAATATTACTTGTACTCATGGACATTTCTTATTTATTTAACAGGAACTAAAACTTATAAATGAAAAGTCAAAGCAGAAAAACTACAATGTAAGTTAAAATAAATAAAACCAGAAGCAGCAAAACCCTAATACAACAGAGCTAGAGGTACTAAAAGATCTTCAGATTAAAATGAATGGAAAATAAAAAAGTTCTTCACAAGTGCCAAAAAATACTGTAAAATAAAGGCTAGCCTCTTTCTTTGGAAAACCCCAACTGAAACAGAGCTGACTGTAGATAATGTATCATCTATTTGTTTTAAACAAGACCTTCCCGTAAAATGATGATCAGCCAATCTGGAAACAACTCATCAGTAAAAATAATGATTAATGTCTTTCCGTTAACCTAGTAATCATAGAATTGCACTTACGGATGTCTTTCCATGATTGATCAGTCTTCTGGGCTGAACCAAGAGTTCCTATCTTTCGACAACAAATCCCACAATAAGCAGCCAGTGACATTCTGTAAAAGTATGAAATGGTGATAAAGTTGTAAACCAAGAAAATCTTTAATAAAAATACATTAAAAAAAGAAATGGTGCCTTCTAACTGCACAATAGAAGGCTAGCAGCAAAAGTGCCTGTTTAGTGTCCCTTGAGATGGCATTCCACAGGTTTGGTGCAATAAATGGACCTCAGTGTCCATTCTGCCCGGACACTGAGGTCCAGCGCCGAGGGCCTTCTGGCAGTTCCCTCGCTGCAAGAAGCCGTTACAGGGAACCAGGCAGAGGGCCTTCTTGGTAGTGGCACTCACCCTGTGGAATGCCCTCCCACCAGATGTCAAAGAGAAAAATAACTACCAAACTTTTAGAAGACATCTAAAGGCAGCCCTGTTTAGGGAAGCTTTTAATGTTTAATAGGTTATTGTATTTTAGTGTTTTGTTGGAAGCCACCCAGAGTGGCTGGGGAAACCCAGCCAGATGGGCGGGATATAAATAATAAATTTATTATTATTATTATTATTATTATTATTATTATTATTATTATTATTATTACTGAGTAAATAATAATATCTTTTCTACGTACTGTTGCACACCAGCCCAATCTTCAAGCAGTGCAAGATTCCAGGGGTTCCAGGCACATGGTCAGGGCTCATGTTTCCTTTTGGAAATGAGGCACAGCAGAGACTGTGGTGTCTTTATGATACTGTATATGGTTTATTTACAGATATACACAACCTGAGCCTATCATGGAGGGGTTCACAGCATTAGCACCCCAAAAGGGTCTTGTTTCTCCCATAGTGGCAGCCTTGGATTCAAGCAGGAATCAAACATGGTGCTCTGACTCTCTCTGCAGCTTGCTGCTGTCCCTCTAGTTCAAATCACAGCCCCAAAACTCCAATTCAAATGCAGGTTTCCGTCCTCCTCATTATCTCTAAGTTGAAGAAGAGGCTCTACCTACAGTGCTACCTCAAGTTACAAACTCCGCTAACCTGGAAGAGTTACCTCGAGTTGAGAACTCTGCCCCAGGATGAGAACAGAAATTGTGTGCCAGCGGCACAGCGACAGCAAGAGGACCCATTAGCGAAAGCATGCCTCTAGTTAAGAACAGTTTCAGGTTAAGAACGGTCCTCCGGAACGAATTAAGTTCGTAACTCGAGGTACCACTGTACAGTGGTGCCCCGCAAGACAAATGCCTCGCAAGACAAAAAACCCGCTAGACGAAAGGGTTTTCTGTTTTTCGATGCGCTTCGCAATACGATTTTCCCTATGGGCTTGCTTCGCAAGACGGAAACGTCTTGCGAGTCTTGCAATTTTTTTCGCTCCCCCCCCCCTTTCTAAGCCGCTAATAGCCTTTTAGCTGCTAAGCCGCTAAACCTTTAATAGCCGCTAAGCCGCTAATAGCCTTTTAGCCGCTAAGCCTTTAATAGCCGCTAATAGCACTAATCCGCTAAGCCGCTAATAGGGTTGCTTCGCAAGACGAAAAAACCGCTAGACGAAGAGACTAGCGGAACGGATTATTTTCGTCTTGCAAGGCACCACTGTATTAGGTCTCTCCCACAGAGCCCCTTTTCTTTTGTTCTCTTAATGGCCCATCACCCAGACTATCACCTCAATGCAGGAAACTAGTCTGCTTTATATTCCAACACTTGCTTGGATCCAGTGGTTAGAACTCTCTTGCATGCAGCCGCCTCCTTCCCACCCATCCCATAACCCATAAAAAAGCCTTCACTGCAAATCTTAGTATTTAGGGAGGCACATGTGGGTGGGGATGGGCCTGTCTGTGCGTTTGCACGAGTGACTCAGTGAGAACGATGCAATCTGGAATGCACCACCCGCGACTGTTGCAAGCACGGCAGACAGCTAAAGAGCCCACCTGAAACTGATCGTGTGTCTATCTAAGCCAATTAAAGCACCCCTTACAAAAATGGCCTTTTGACTCCTAAAGCCATCGAAACCGCCTAAACGCGACGCTTCAGTAAAGTGGCTTATGTTATAACCGCGTTAACCTGCTCCGCAGCGACGGTTCCGGAGCAACACATCCAAGCCTGGCGGCTGTGGGAGCGATGACTAACTTCGAATTTATGAGTGACGACATTAAGGGAGGAGAAAGGTTTTAATTCGGAATGGAAGAGAAGCGTCTCTCCAAAGAGCCCTTCCATCCATGCAGGCACGTCTCCGTCGGAATGAAACCCCTAAGTGCAAAAGAGGGCGAGGGGAGCTTTACTCCCAAATGGAGGCGCATAGGGCTGAGGGCTTAGACGCCCCGCCAAAACGACGAAAAGCATTCGCCACCGCCCGAAAGAGGAGCAGAGGCAGGCAGGCAGGCGGGCCTGGGACCGGGGTAAAGCTGTGCTAAAGCCGCGTGTGACCTCCCCCAGCGCTAAGTCCGCCCCCCGCAGCCTCACCTGCCTTCCGGAGCGCCGGCTTCAGCACCGCATCCCCGCGGCCGCCCATGAGCTCCAGCCTCCTCGCGCCCCCGCCTACCTGCCCATCTGCCCATTCCCAGCTCTCAACGAACAGAGACGCTCTCGGCGCCGCCTACGCGCTCTGCGGTGGGCGCCGCGTCCGCCCACAGGCCCCCCCTCACGCACGCACGCACGCACGCAGCAGCCACCGCCGCCGGCAGATTCCAGCCAATCCCACGGCGAGCCAAGACGCGCGCGCGGGGGTGGGGTGGTGGGCGGGAGCTCGGCGGCTTCAACTGCGCACGCCTCTTCCGGTTTGCTGGAGAGGCGAGACCTTGGTTTATTTTTCCGCCTTCGAGGGGATGCTGCCGGTTGTGTGAAACGTAAGAGGGTGTTTCTCTCCCCCCCCCCCCTTGTTTGTCGTGTTCGCCGCCAGCGCTTTCCCTCGGCCAGAGTAGCTGTGCGGCCTCTTCCTCGCGCCCCTCAGTTTCCCTCTTCCTCCTGCCTCGCGTAGCCTCTTGTTATGTTGTGCACTGTAGAGAAAGGCTGATGTGATGCCTGGTGGCCAACGCTGAAATGTGCGAATGGGTTAAGGCAGCTTTGCCCCCGCCACCTGATTCTAAACCTGAGAGCCTCTAGCTCATGAATGATAGCTTCTCCCCCCAATTCTTTCTTCAAAATATTACTTTTTACTTACGTAGAGTATGAGACTCTAAATCTCAGGGTTGTGGGTTGGAGCCCCACGTTGGCCAAAGATTCCAGCATTGCATGTGGTTGGACTAGTTGACCTTGATGGACCTTCCGAACTCCACAATTCTGTGATTCTATATTGAGTGCTAGTACATGTTTAAATACTGGTATGCATTCAGAATTTTGTTAACGCGTAATGAAATAAATAAATTAAAAAATTGTCCAGTAGCACCTTAGAGACCTACTAAGTTTGTTCTGGGTATAAGCTTTCGTGTGCATGCAAACTTCTTCAGATACTGTACACTAAAACAGAAGTCACCAGACCCTTATACAGTGGTACTTTCGGTTGTGGACGGGATCCATTCCGAAGGTCCGGTCGGATCCTGAGGTTTCCGCATGCGCGTGCAGCGAAACCCACTAAAATACTTCCAGGTTTGCCATGCGTGCATCCCGAAGTTTACATATAGTGGGAGGGTGGGGTGGGGTTTTTCTCAGAAGGGTAGTAGAAGATGGGTGATTGACTCAATGGGTATGGTAATGCTGTTGAAGCAAGGGATAGTATGCAGATGACCAAAAATAGCTTTAGCATATGTAATGAGACAAGAATCTAATATCGCTGTTCAGACCAGGTCTCTCCCTAGTTTTCAGTTTAGTAATAAGTTGTAATTCAGCAACTTCTCGTAACAGCCAGTAATGCGTAATGTTAGCGACTTGTTTTACTAGTTGTAGGGTGATTGAGAGTGCAATTCTGTGCATGCAAAATACCTAACTGGTTTCAATGAGGCTTTTCCTCAATTCCTCCATAGGACTGAAGCCTTAAAACTTCAGTAAAATTTCTTCTCCTATAAACTATGTCACACATATATTTTTACTCCTTTTTTATTTATCGGTTTCTTTAGGAGTCTGAAAATCTTTTGTGAAGATGGTGAATGTTTTGAAAGGAATACTTATAGAATGGTAAGTAGCACATTATATGTGTGGCTGCCGCTGAAGATGGTTCAGAAACTTCAGCTGGTACAGAATCCAGCAGCCAGGTTGTTCACCGGGGCAAGACCATTTGAGCATATAATACCAATCCTGGCCCAACTGCACTAACTGCCAATCAGTTTCTGGGCCCAATTCAAAGTGCTGGTTTTGACCTATAAAGCCTTAAATGGCTTGGGACAGCAATATTTCAAGGACCGCCTCTCCCCCTATGAATCAACCTGGACCATGTGATTGTCATCTTAGGCCCTTCTTTGGGTGCCTCTTCTGTGACAGGTCCAAAGGGTGGCAACATGAGAACAGGCCTTTTCTGTGGTGGCTCCTTGTTTGTGGAATTCTCTCATCAGGGAGAGCACCAAGCACTTTCATTATATATCTTTATGTGCCAGGCAAAAACTTTCCTTTATAACCTGGTCTTTGTTCTTTAACTATCTGGCCTTTTTAAATGTTTTAAATATTTCATTTTCCTCTTGGTTTTAATGTACGGTATTTATTTGCAGGAGGGTTTGTCTGTCTGGTTGAAAGTTGCTGTGGGTTGCCCGGCTAAGCTAAAGCAATGGACAAATTTTATAAACAATAATAAATGAAATGACATAAGTGACACTGGAAACTGGTTATTATAATTGCTGAATGAAATCATTGGCATGAAGTATGAATAAAAGTAAGAGACTAGAAAAAATGGTATAGCCTTTCCTAAATCCAAGACTCTTGAGATACAGAATAAATATCTTCCTTCAAATTGTTGAACCACCCTGCAATATGATGTGCTTTAATTTTTGTGCGTTATATACAGCCTGACTCCCTCCTTTGGCAATCTTCGCAGAACTCTACCCAATGGTTGCCATGAATTTGATCTGAAGTAATTTTCTAATGAAATGATTTTAAAATGTTGTCTTATTTTATTGTTGTTAGCCGCCCTGAGCCCGGCTTTGGCTGGGGAGGGCGGGATATAAATAAATTATTATTATTATTATTAAACCACATTTCCTTTCCCCTCTAGTTGAAAAGTATTGCTGCTTGTAATGCAGCTATCATGCCTACTACCGTAGCCATATGATAATACAACTACCATAGCTCTATGATTGTGTTCCCTGTCCAGCTCAGCCTATTTGAAGGCCAGATTTTTACATTATAAACAGCTTGACTGAATTTTAGTTGTATTTTGATAGGTTAAGCTCAAAGAGCTGCTCAGACTCCTGGCTTTCTAAAGGGGTCTTAACTGCAGTACTCCCAGTTTCTTTTTCTGAAGCTCACCAGCTATGTAATAACTTTAGAGCACTCTGGGGATTTCAGTAATGCTTCTGAAGACCATCCAGTTTCCATGACTACAGAGGTAAGTAACAAACCAGTCCTGAAAACGTACTCCTGAGCTGCCTTATAGTTCAGTTATTCCAAAAGAGTGTAAATTTAATTCAGTCACATGTGATGTGACCATTTTATTTGTGCCTCCACAGTGACCCAGCCATGAAGCAGTTTCTGCTGTACTTGGATGAATCAAATGCCCTGGGGAAGAAGTTCATCATACAAGACTTGGATGAAACACATGTCTTTGTTTTAGCTGAGATGGTTTACTTCCTGCAGGAGAAAGTGGGAGAGTTAATGGACCAGAACTCTTTTCCCATTACACAAAAATAGAAAATGGGACTGGAATTGTCTGTGTCTAACTACAATCAATAAATGTGGAACTGAAACTTCATGTGTAGATATTCCTGGTAATAGATTTGGTGGGGATTCAAAAGCAAAAGTCACTATAGCAAATAAACTATTTAATTAGATTGTATGTTCAAAAATTCTCTTTGATTTTCTTGCTGTGGTAGTTACAGACTATGAAGTATAGTTTTCTGATAGCCAGTAAAGTGTCTGCCACTGCAAGTGATTTTAGAGTTTACTTGCTTGAACTTTAGGCTATGCTTTATTGAGGGTGGGGGAAATCAATGTTCATATTGTTTCTTCTTTGTAACTTTCCTTTTAGAGGGAAGATAACGTTAAAGCACATTTGCCTTCTGTTTTTAATGGATTGTGCAACTTTTTTACAGGACCAAAGGAGACTACCAAATTTCATGTGATGGACCTTGAAAAATAAACAATAATATGAATCCTGCATAACACTGAATAATTTTCAACAGGTTTATAGCTGTGTCTTATACATTTTTAGAGAACTACATTTCACTAAGTTTCATCAGGTTTGTGTATAGGATTGCAGTCTTAGGCACACTTACCTGGGAGTAAGCCCAGTTGAATTCAGTAGGATTTACTTCTGAGTAGAGATTGCACTGTTGGAAAGTGTTCTTGTGCTTGGTTTGGTCAGGCTTTTATTTTTTAGCATTTCCAGGAATTTTCTTCTTTTGATTTATAGGGTTCATTATGAACCCTACTGAAATAAAGTTTGAAACTTTTATTCAAGCTTTTACAATATTGTATAAAAATAGAGTGCAATAAAGATTTTATAGCTAATTATGAAATCTAAAAAACAGGAAGGAATTAAACTTTTGGGCACTGAGAAGGTTAGTATGCATTACTTGCACCTGCTTCTACCGATGCAGATGTTTTCCCATTAATTTAAAATCATGTCACTTGCTAAGTGGCTATTATGGTGATGCAACACAGTTACCAATTATAACGCACAAATCATGTTTAATGCCTTTAAGGGTAAAAAGCCCTGTGTTGTTCCTATTGTACACATGGACGATGAAGATGCTTAAGGCTATGCAGTCATTCTCTGGGTGCATGACCTTTGTATGTGGGTCCAAGGTCAATGCTCTACCTAGTGGGCCATATCAATCCCTTATTGTGCCAAGGCTTTCCTCTCTTCCTTTCACTTTTTTTTTTTTTTTTTTTTTTTGTATTCTAAGCTTCAGCTTGTTGCTGTGCATGGATGGGAGAAATCAGAATGTGAATTTTAAGGGAAAGAGCAAGCCATTTCTTCTCAGATGCTTGATATAGCACCAGTAATCTATTAAGATTCTGATTTAAATCAAACACACCTGCTGGTCTTAAAGCCTTATCAATGAGAAAATATACCAGTAAGGGGAGCTTACCAGGTTTTACAACAATTTGTTTTTTTAAAAAATCCAAAACAAATTGAAAGAATGGCATAGCTGCTTCACTTGCCCTCCAGTCTGTTGCTTTCCTTATAAAAGGAGAGTGAGAAATCTGAGATGTATTTTATTTTAAACAGATGCATGGTTTCTTTCAGTTAGTTCATTACTTATGCAGGAAAAAGGAAGGAGTTGTCACTTTTTCAAGCACTGGTAACATGCTTAAGCAATTAAAATGGGGTTTTGTTAATCTTGTTTTCCCAGTTTAATAATTTTGGCTTCTCATGCGCATTGAAAGAGAATCCTGACACAGTGCAAGGGAATTGTCTAGGGCAAGAATGACCCACAAGCAGCTTGAAGGCAGCAGCTGGCCTATGAGATTATTTGTCCAGCTTTCAGAACTACATGCAAGGAAGCAGCATCCATGATCCCACTACTTGGCTCTGCTTTCATGCTGTTTTCCTTCTCCCCTCCCCTGTTAGTTTCCTTTTGTGCTCTCTCTCTCTCACCTCCCTGCTTTATATACGTTCGGTTTATAAAGTGCATATGTGATACTCATACTCTGAGCCCCTTGGTCAAAAAAGCATCCCACAAATTAGAATGAAGGAGCTGGTCATCGCTGTTCTAGATCTCTTTCCAGTCCCTCCCATTTAGCTGGCTTCTGTAATGCTATGCTCTGAAGACACTTGTGCACCTCTTCCAGAGGTGCATGCAAACAGAAATGGGGCAAGAGCAGGTTTTCCACTGAAATTGTTTACCTTTGGCAAAGAAGTCATCTGCATGACCCATCTTTAAAAAAAAAAAAAGAGCAGTGAACAAAGAGGCAACACAAGAACGTAGAAAGTCACCCGAGACACATATTTCTTTTATTATGCTTCCTACACTAATCATATCCAAAAGAGCATGTTCCATTGTCAGCTCAGAGAATGGTCTGCTGGCACATGCAGTGATGCATTTCTGATGAATCTGTATCCTTGGAAGCTGTCCAGGTGAGAGCCTGTTGGGAATTATATATAAGCTGCTCTGAGCCCTTTGTAGGCAAGGTGAGACTTAATAAAACAAAATAAGTGCCTTTAAAGTCAGGAATTACTCTAATCAATATATGTGTATTGATTATGAGTGATATCATAGTGGAAGGATGCTTGATTTTAATGTATTATATAAAAGGAAGATGGGAAGAAATGTGTTTATTCAGAGAAGTTACATCCTGCTGAGACCCTGAGAGGCTCTCAAAGCAGCTTGCAAAGGACTTGCACAATGCAATCACACTCAAGTGTAGCATCAGAAACATAAATAGACATAGCAGGATAACAGCTATTTTTGTATTTCCAGACATAGGGAATTGACCATTCTGTTTTTAAATTTCCGATAGACTGGTATAACCTGAAACCTGCACAACACCCAATAGAGCCTTGTTTGAATGTCTGCTACGTCCTCTCATCCTCCCACATGCAGACAGATGGCTTCACCACCATGCTTTGTTTACCATAGAACTTGATAAAACAGCACATACATGCATACATACATAATTTTATTTGTATGCTGCCTTTCCATAGTTCAAGCCATGCTCAAGGCAGCTTTCAACATGAAAAATATACATAATGACAACATAACAAAAGCTGGAGAACCAAAAGGCTTGCACACTATTTTGTGACCTTTTGATAGGCCTTTGGAATTTATCTTATAGGCAAACATAGCTTCTTTTTTTGCTTTTTGTATAAGTAACATGGTGTCCTCATATGGTGCCGTGATTATCCAAGCAACGTTACCTGCCCTCCTTGGTCTTCCCTGGTGTTTCCCTTTGATTACCAGAACTCTGAGGCATGGGAATAGGTCAAGTAGCTAGAACTCAGCCCATGATGGAGGGAAGTCTTGCCCTGCTGGAAGTTGCCAGGCAACCGATTTTCCCAAGGACCTTGAGCAAAGGAAATTGAGGTGAGCAGCTGGAACTCCCTCATCTTACGAGGGAGGCAAGTCTCCCCCTGCTGGCAAAAAAATAAGTCAGAAACAGTAAATTCCATTTGGGTTTCTGGTAGTACAGTTCTATTTGGTTTACAGAAAGCCACTTTTTATTTGTAGGTATTGATATTCAACAGATTTTCTTGTTCCCTAGCCTCACAAATACATTTTTAATTGTTTATTGTCCGAGTATTATCTCCACTGCAGCAAGCTTGCATCATAATGCCTCACTTTGAGATGAAAAACACTTTAGTGAAAACTCCATATAGCATGAGACTTGGTAGAATTAAAACATTTAAAGTTTTTCACTTAGTGACTACTGCCATTTTCTGGGAGGCTTGGGTGTTATTTATATTAATATTAACAGTGAGAGGCACTGAAGGTAGGCCGATATTTGTGGTACTATAACATTGCTATTGCTATTTCAATATTGTATTAAGGGCCAATGGCTCATATTTAGATCACAGCCAATATTGCTAGGCTGATACAGATGTAAAGGAAGAAACAATGTCTCTGAAAAGTATTATATAAAAAAGGCAGTAATAAAAGTAGGCAACACTAACAGAGAAATCCTGTGCAATTTTACTCTGAAGTTAATTAGCATTTAGTTCAATGGGGTTTGTTCCCAGATAAGTGGCATAGCATTTCCACCCAAGTATGTCATCAGGTGGTGAGAAGAAAAGGTATTATTTTGTTTCTTTTATTATTTCTAGCCCACCCTTAATCATAAATGATGTATGGTTAGGGCACAATAAAACATTTAAAAACCTTAATGATACCATAAAACAAGAGCAGTTAACAAATCAATACCAAGAGCTACCACAGAAATAACTATATCTTAACACAGTCTGGATAGTAATACTTCACAAATGCCTGAGCAAATAAATGTATCTTCACTTTGCTGGGAACAAAACCAAAGAAGAGATGGCAGCAGTCATATCCCAAGAGGGAGACCATTCCACAAATGGGGTGTCACTGAGAAGGCCTCCCATGTCACCACGTAAGAAATCTCACCTAGCAGTGGAGCATCAAGAAGGCCTCCTCTCAGCTATGATGGGGTACATTTCTGGACTATTTTAAAAGCAGAAACTAATGTTGGGGAAACAAGTCTCCACTTTCAAATATTCATGTCACTGGACAGACATTCAAAGATTTCTGAATTTGAATTTTGAATCAGAGATTTGATGACTACAACTTGGGACATTTTTCTAGTTTGGGGGTATATCTTCAGTGTTTGGGGTGGTCTGTATGTATCATTGTTCAAATGTTGGTGAAAAGGCCTGAATTTTTGTCCCCCCAAATGCATATATATTTAACATCAATTTAGCACCAAAAGTCCTCAAATCCAGCCCATCTACTCCACATTGGACATAATATGACATCAGATGTGGACTATGAAATGCTCCCTATGAGAATTCTAGCTATTCCCTCTTGATTTATAATGTGTAATTGGCACATTCCAGTGTCAATAAAAATATTTCTTATTTAGATGCTTGTTGGTTTCAGTATTTGCTGTTGGTGGTTGCTCTCTACTTTTTCACTTTTTCTGTTTGTGTTTGTTCTTTATTAAAGTTAGCTAATTTGGAAGCTCCATTGTGGAGCTAAATGGTGTAATACAAAATTTTAATTTGCTGATTTCAGACAATTATTATTTTATTATTTTTATTTTATTATTCATTAAGTTTATATACTGCCCTTCATCCAAAGATCACAGGGCAGTTTACAGCATAACTATCCAGATGTAACAACTTGAACTGAGCAACTGCAAAGGGCTATCCCAATTCACTCTAGATATCATGGGTCTGTGAGATCTTAAAAGAAAGAACAGACTGCTATTGTGCGTGTTCTGTATTATACTGATTTTTATGCTTATAACACAAATGAGAGGAAACTAATTCGGTGAGGCAGGATGTTCAGCTCAGCAATCATTAATCCGGATAATCAGGTATTACAAGAAGTGAGTAAAAAGCTGAAGAGTAGCCTTTCCAGATTTCTCAGGACTCAAAACACTTCCACTTGTGGCTGACATCATTTGTCATGGCTAGTGTTTGCATGTGTCCCATTTTTAAGCTTGGGCTTTAACAAGCATGATAGATCAAAGGTGTGCATGGACTAGAGTAATGTCTTTAACAACTAAAGTGTTTGCACAATGTTTGAAAGGTGATCCTATATCTGTCTGAAAGGTGATCCTACATACATGTTCAGGCTTTCCACAAGTTCAAGAGCACTGCACGATTGAGATTTCCAAACATGTGGAGAATCTATGTGTGTACAAGTGTTTGTGCATCTCCTTTTCTTTCAGCACAGACAGTTGGCCATGGTAATATTGGGAGCAGCCGGGCTAGACAGATGAGATCCTGCTCACCTCTTTTGTATGGTTCCTACAAGTACTATTTTTCTAGAAAAAGAGGCGTCAGAACTCACCATGAACACACCCTTGTTCTCTTATAATGGCAATGGCACCCACCTGAGGTGCCAGAACTGAGTTCCGGCTGAAAAAGCCCTGGTTCCTACACACAGGAGGAACAAGTCAATAGGGCTCCTATTTCTTGTGTCAAGTAGACTGTGGAGAGATGGAGTTGTACTCAGTAGATTCCGTGTGCAGGATTCAACTAATGCGTCATTCTTGTGGAAACCTATGCAAGGACGTCTGCTAGAGCAATGGGATTTCCCCCACTTCTATGCATGCACCTTCTGCAATTGGCTGTGTGAAGCGAACCCTGAGAAAAGCATGGAAGGAGATGGGGATCGTTCTGTCTGGCAACCTGAATTTTTTTGCGCTGACAGAACGATTGCCATAGCGCTATACAGTATTGAACTCCTCCCACTGAAATGAATAACCCTAAGTTAAGTCATGCATGTCTATTAATTTCAATGGTCTAATTCTGAGTAGGAGTAGCATTTGATACCATCCAAAGTGATTATATCTTATATAAAATCATAGAGTTGGAGGGGACCTTTTAGGCTTTCTGGTCCAAGCTTTGCTCAGTGAAGGAACTACAGAACTAGAGCCTCTCCTTAAAAATGTTCACTGAGGGACAGCCCACTTCCTTTCATTTAACAGATCAGTTAACAACTGGTAGATTGACACCAACTCACAGCTGCTTCTGATAATACTTGTTGCTTTCACAGGAGGGCACTCACAAATCACTCCCATTAAAAAATATGGTAGATATTCTGTGCCACAGACATGATTTGTTCTGAAATTTGCAACTTTCTTCTGGATTTGTGAATGGTATTGACGTTACTGTTTTTGTCAGGGAAATTACTCTCCTGTTATTAGAAAAGGTGATATTGGGATTCAACAGTCAACAGATGTGGTAACATGATACCACTGTATGCTAGTGAGGTTTTATACCAAGACTCTGAAAAATCCAAGAGCATAAAATATAAAGAAACTAGTGTGATACTGCTAGGCAGGTAGGACAGGAGAGATGGAAACAGGATCCATGGTGAATATGCCACACTCATTCCCCAACCAAGAGAAATCTAGTTTTGCCCTCTAACAGATTTTATCTGGGATGGTGTTTATGCAAGAATTATAATACAATCAAGGCAAAACTCAATTATGCTTATTGTCGTTCAATCCAACAAAGTTGCAGTGCTGGATTATGTATGCTACGAGTTAGGAGAGCTAAGTGTGTGTGTTTTTTAACAGAAGACAATTTACAACATGCAACATCTCCTCCAGGCTGTCATTGCTTATTGCTGCAAAGATCACACCATGACTTTGCTGAAAGCAATTTTACAGGATTTTGCAACATGTCAAGCAATATCCTGAAAAAGCAAAAACAAGTACTGTACCTAGAACAATGACTAAGACTTTTTCAGTAGATTAAGGAGCATAAGACTATCAGTGGCTACTAGTCATGTTGGCTATGTTCTACCACCACTGTCAGAAGCTGTATCCTTCTGAATGCCGGTTGCTGGGAAATACTAGCAAGGAATGATTGAGAGCAACACCATGGGAAGGGTCTTTCCAGGTATCCCAAACCCCTGCTTTCGGAAGCCTTGTAATATGCCACTGTAGGAAAGGGGCTGCGAGCAGCATCATGGGAGGGTCGGTTTGGATTTCTCCATGGGAGGGGTTTCAAGGAACGAAGGTGAAACTCTCAAGCTCTCTTGTTTCTGCTGTTATGCTATTATATTTGTAGCATTGAAATGTTCTTTGTATGATGTTTTATATGCTATTATAGTGCTGTTTTATTAGTATGAATTTTTTTGTGATTGTCGTTTTTGAGACGTACTGCTGCTCTTTTTGTTGTAAATTGCTTTGTGCATGATTTTTGTGTGTGCAAAGGTGGCATAAAAATTAATTATTATGAGAGTGATGTTGCTGCACTCAGGCTCTGCTCGTGGGCTCCCTATAGGCATCTCGTTTGCCATGAAGAGAACAGGATACTGGACTAGATGAGTCTTTGGCCTGATCTAGCTCGGCTCTTCTTTTGATTTAAATTTCAGTGTAACTATTGCTCAGAAACCCATTCCATTTCAGAGACACCCTCTAACTCCAGTGCTCATGCCAGGTTATTTTATTTTATTAAAATGCTAAATCAAGCATGTAATAAAATAATCACAGAAAACAGGTATTAAAATATCAAAGCAGAGACCGGGGTGGGGGGCGCAGACATCAGTAACGTACTCCAGACTTTCAATATAATACAAACTATAACAAGTCTATACAAATAAAAACACCATTCCTTATTTTCAGGGGGTGAGGTGGGTTTCCATCACACCTTTGTCTGTGAACCTCTGCACGTATTCCTACTCTTATTGTTTTATCCACAGCTCATACCAGTTTTAAACCTGTATCTGAATCTTATTTGAATTAATAGTTTATTCATCAACAGGGCACTTGCGACTTTCTGCCTCATAACTTCAAAGGATAATAGTTTGTCTATTTCCCATGTCGACAACATTTGAGCGATTATTAAAATGTCCGCATCATGTTATTTCTTACTTGTCATTTTAAAGTGAAATTCTCCTTCAAAGTTAAATTAGCTGGAACAGAAGCTATATGCATTCTAGTAAATTCCATTTTTTATTATTTCAGCAAGCCTACCTAAACATATAATCTATTTCCACAGAGGTGTGTCTGAATTTATTATGCATCGAATGCTGAAGATGCACCTCTTCACCCTGGCCTTTAGAGATACGGTATATTATTAAGGACCCACCCTATTCCTGGCTGTACTTTGTTTTAAATTGTTTTTAATATTGCATTGACAAACCACGGTAAGCTGCCTTGGGACCTTATGGTGAAGTGCAAGTAAGAAATTTAAATCGTCATCATTTTGCAGAGTGGTGTGTTCACTCTGCGTTTGGACACCTCATAAGATGTTGTAACCTAAATTTGCATGGTTATTGAGATCAAGGGGTGGATTTTCATCTGAGAGGATGCAACTGCCTGCCATTTTGAATCAAGAAGGCGGACCCAAACTTTCAAAACTGCACTGATTTTTTGTTTTATTAGAATTCCAGAGCAATGCAAGTTATGAGGGTGCTAGTAATAACAACATTGGTTTTAGGTGGTTTACTGTTTTTATTTGTTTTATTGTTATTTGTACACTTCTTTTAAGTTTTTATTTTATTTTTTTAAAATTTTATTATGTATACAGTACTACACTGATTAAAAGATTTATAAATCCAGCGGCAGACTTGGGGCTCTCAAATTTCTCTGGTGCCCTGTGCAATGCTAAAATTTGGTCTGCCCATTCTACATTATTGTTGCAGCGACCCTTGCAGTGCCAGCGCCCAGTGCAACTGAACTGGTAGCGCTACCCTAAAACCGTCTCTGAACAATCATTCTAAATACAAACACATCTTTTCTGAATTATAGAGGATTAGGCAGAATGGCTGCAATTAGGAACTACAGGAAAGTGAGGACACACCCTTTTCCATCCTGGGAGGCCCATTATATACTGTATGACAGTTATAAAGCTATTGATGCTGGATCAAGGCTGGCGCTGTAGGCAGCAATAAGACAGAATTTGCAGTTGTTGCTCCAGAAAAAACCAACGGCCTATAAACCACCTAAGAATCTGTACTTAAATATACCACAAAGAAAACACATCCCTTGGGGAAGTTGCACAACACCCCAGAACGATGTCTTAAATCACGGGAATATTGTTAAGCAATGCAGTTATTAATGATGTTACAAACGTTCAAAAAACGCAGTGGCAAATGATAAAACAATAACGGAATCTTCCTTTCGCGATGAAAATAAAGGAATCGCATTGAGGCAGCACCAGGCCGAGGCCTGAAAGCCGCATCCTTTGACCCGAAGCGACTGCCTCCGCTCCCGTATAGCGGGGTGGACAGGCTAGGCTGCGATGCCCCGCCGCGCGGAGGGGCAAAAGCGCTCTGCACGTGCTCAGAGGCGCGGCTCGCCTTTGGCCCTCCTCGCGTGACACCGAGCGAGAGACCCCGACACGGAGAAGAGGAGGAGGAGGGGGCCGAGGCGGAGTTGCGGGTGGGGAGGGGGCGGCGAGAGAAAGAGAGAGAAGCAAGTAACATGTTGGGTCATGTGGTTGCGTCACGTGAAAGGGGAGTCAGGCCCAGCAGCAGCAGCAGGACCGAGAGACAGAGACACAGACAGACTCTGGACTCCGGGCTGGTTGGGGAGGAGCAACGGCAGGCAGACGGGGCTGGCGGGGCGGAAGCCACACAGGACGAGCTCTAGTGGCTGCCGCCGGCGCTGCCTGTTTAGTCTGCTGCGCCCTGGACGGAGGTAAGGAATTGGCCTGTCTGTCTGTGTGTATGTGTCCCATTTTCTTTTAACTGCATCCACCCACCCTATTAGCTGCTATGTGGACACTGGATCCCCCTCTCTCTTTTCTTTCTTCTTCCCTCTCCCCCCTCCTCCAATTGCATTCCCTCCTGGCGGTATGATTCTCCCTTCCCCGCGGGAGGAGGATGCAGGATCTCTGTGTATGGGCGGGAGAACCTCGTCAGGGCTGATGTTGGTGCCTATAAAATCCTGCCCATCTCCCCTCCATGTCAGATCAGATGCTCCGGCTGCTTGTGAATGTTGAGGTATTTTATTTGTTTGTTTTTCCTCTCGCGATGGAGCAGGGCTGCTTCTCGCTCGGCAAGAGATTTCGTGTGGCTTTATTTTCATTTCCTCTATTATATTCATTATTATTAATTTTTTTTTAAGGAGAGGGTGGGCGAGAAGAGCGCGGGACCACTGAAAGCAGCAAAAATACAGGCTGCCCAGAGGTGTGGGGGTGGAGGCGATTGGGGTCGGGGTGGTGGCTGTGGCGGGTGGGTGGGTGAGTGAGTGGGAAGGTGGCTGTGTGTTGTTGTGTCATGCAAGGAGCCAGGTGGCTTCTGGTTTGTGGTTCTTTTGTTCTGATGGACCACCTTATTTTGCCCCCCCTTCAGGGTGCGCTGTTTTTGTCTACAGTCTTGCCTGCCAACTAGCCAGCCATCCAGGAGGCTATGTAGGAAAGGAGGCAGTGACTGGAATGGAGCCCCTTGTTTTGCTTGTGGTGTAGGTTTGCAGCAAAACCACCCCTCTTTCCTCTTCTCAAACCCCTTCCCTGTGCTTCCTTCCTATGTGTCACGCCATTGAATGAATTTTGATTTTCTGAACCTTCCTGTGTAATATAGCTTGCTGGATGGAATATACAGCATTGCTAAAGATGGACCTGGCAGTAGCTGCCAGCTTTAAGGACAGAAGAAAGAAGGAGAAACAGCATTAGTTGTTGTCTGAAAAATACTGATGTCATTTACCTGTAGTGCTGGACTTATGGCTAAGTCTTGTTTTGATCTGGATGTTTTTGCTACCGTGTTCCACTTCTTACAAATGATGCTAATTTATGCAAAATTTGAAGATGGGATCACTAAACCTTTTACCTAAAAAACTTAGGAGATAGGGAACAAGTAATCAATAAGGTCCTGGGGAAAAGATTCTGTGAGCTTTTTCTGCTACTACAACTAATCAGACAGTGTGATAACTTTCTCAGCTCTAGGTTAATAGGCAAGATCTCCAGCCCTGTCATTTTCTTTCTAATGCTTGTTTATTTCAAATAAAAAGGAGAGTTGGTGATGGACTTGCCAGGTTACCCCCCACCATAGCTGGTACATATATCTGTGTTTAGTTATTCTTGCAAAGTGCAGGAATAGTTTTGACTAGGTAGGCAATAGGATGTAAAGGGTCATCTGATGAGAACTGTTGGCCATACAACTATATGTTATGTAGCATGTTTCACTGGCAGGTCCATTTTATCATGCTGAAATTTGTCTGCCCAAGGCATCCCTTTCTTAAGCCACATGCTGTGCTCTCAAACGAGAGGCTTTGGTGTTTGTATTCTGATGGGGTTTGCAACATCAAAAACCAGACACTGGCAAAATTAGTTTTAAATGCCAGCCTTTGCAAGACAAGTTTGTGAAGCGGAAGATGCTGAACTAAAAGCTTCTCATGCTTCCTCATCCCTCCCACTTAATCAGATTTAAATGGATGGTATCAAAATAAGAAAAGTAGCCCTATCATTTAGCATAGTATGGTTGCAAGCTCTGAAAATTATTTCATGTTCATGATTCTTCTGATGAGGTTCCTAGAGTTTTCTAGTTTTACTAATATTTCATTTACATTGATCTTTTCTTTAAATAAAAATAATTTTAAAAATAAGATTAGGTTTATTCATCATAGTTTTGCATAAACTCTAGTTGAGAACTAGAATAGCATATGGATTAAGAATCAGCTGTGGGCTAGGACAGTCCCAGTTCACATCTCACCTCTGCTATGAACTTAGCAGACAACTAAGCTACACTTCAGGCTCAGTGTGCTGTCTGTGTTATGAGGATAATAATACTGGAGTATGATGCAGGGCTGTTGTTCACTGAGCTAGGAAATGTGCTATCTAAATATATTAGTATTATAGTAGTAATAATAATGACTGCCTTATTATTGATGTAGATCAGGGTTTCTCAAAGTTGGGTCTCCAGCTGTTTTTGGACTACAGTTCCCATCATCCCTGACCACTGGTCCTGCTAGCTAGGGATGATGGGAGTTGTAGTCCAACAACAATTGGAGACCCAACTTTGGGAAACGCCAATCTAGAAAGATAGAGAAAGAGGGAATTGCGGGAATATTTACTGCATCGCGCCCTAAGCATAATGTCCCAAGTAAAATCATAAGAGGGTGACCGTGTGGCCACAACAACGTGGGACAGAGAACTTCTGTGCTGTAAAGGATTAGGTAGAAGACAATGTGCTGTTGGGACAAGGTGGGTTGTGGGTGGCAATATTGCAATCCCAGAGGGCATATTTTCCAGGTCAGTACGCTGAGATTAGTGGGTGGAGTTGGGGAAAGTGGAACTTGAAGTGTAGCAGGCAGGACATACTACCCTTCTGAATAGGCAAAGGCAAAAAGCAAGGCTTCTGGTATGTAGAAGCAGACCTGGCCATTGGAGAGGTATCATCCTGCCCACCAACTGCAGAAGCTGATGTTGCACAACTCTATTCTCCCACACGAGAAGAGGTATCAAAATAAGGCCTAAACACATACAATCCTTAGTAGTTCTGTAGGATGTGTCCCAGCCTCACAACACAGTGTTCCTGGTTTAAGTCCATGGCATGCTATGATTGTATCCAGTGTATTATTTTATTTTATTTTATTTTATTTTGCCTGCCTGTGTCAGCCATAGTTCTCCTCACCTTTCTTCCCCCTTACCCTATATGGAGTGGGCTGTTCTATGCATGGTTGCCTGAGTCTCACGAGACTATGAATTTCATATTACATATCGTGCATCTGCAAGCTAGTACCATTGTAGAAGGGCGAGGTGATAGTCAGTGCGATCTGACATTCCAGTTAATGTTCTTCTCACATGAATTCCTCTTGATCTAACGTATTGTCCTCCAGCTGTGGTTGGACTACAACTCTCATCACCTCTGTGTGGGGCTGGTGGGAATTGTAGTCCAAGAACAACTGGAGGGCACCATGTTGGCTCCCCCTGCTCTATTGCAGAGGAAATAGGGAAATGCCTAGTTCAAAAGTTGCTATGTTAGGAGTAAAGGAGCCTGACTTATACTGAGTCATACCATTGGTCCATCTAGCTCAGTACAGTCGTACCTTGGCTCCCGAACACATTGGGAGTCAAACATTCCACCTCCCAAAAGATTGAAAACTGGAAGTGAGTGTTCTGGTTTTCGAACTTTGTTTGGAAGCCAAATGTCCGGCGCAGCTTCCGCTATTGTTTCCAGCGCGCCTGCGCAATCGGAAACCAATTGGAAGTCGTGCCTTGGTTTCCGAATGTTTCAGAAATCGAACAAACTTCCAGAACGGATTCTGTTTGACTTCCAAGGTACGACTGTACTGTATACACTGCATTGACTAGCAGCTGCTGCTTCAGACATGGGTCTCTCCCAGCCTTATCTGAGAAGCTTGGGATTGAACCTGAGACCTTCTTCATGCAAAGCAGGTGTCCTACCACCATGCTGTGGCCCCTTGCATTGTTTGTGAAGAGTTCATCGAGAGCCAATTCTTGTTCATTTTCTTCAAGCAAGGCATAGCAACCTCTAATTTGCCAAATGAAGGGCTAGTATGTGTTAGCAAGTACAGTGGTGCCCCACAAGATGAATGCCTCGCAAGACAAAAAACCCGCTAGACGAAAGGGTTTTTCGTTTTTGAGTTGCTTCACAAGACGAATTTCCCTATGGGCTTGCTTCGCAAGACGAAAACGTCTTGCGAGTCTTGCGATTTTTTTCGCCCCCCCTTTTTCTAAGCCGCTAAGCCGCTAATAGTCTTTTAGCCGCTAAGCCACTAAGCCTTTAATAGCTGCTAAGCCGCTAAACCGCTAATAGCGCTAATCAGCTAAGCCGCTAATAGGGTTGCTTCGCAAGACGAAAAAACCGCTAGACCAAGAGACTCGCGGAACGGATTATTTTCGTCTTGCGAGACACCACTGTAGTTCCATGGAAGCTGTTAAATTGCCCCACTGGCCGCGCATCCTTCTGGGCTTGTCATATTAAACTAGTGACTTATTGCAAATGTAGAGCAAGCTCACAGCGATGCAAATTGAAGTGAACTTCATGTGGCCAACACCATAATCTGCTCACAGGGCAGCCTAACCAGTTGGCTAGGTAATAAATCTGCCCCCTTTTTGCCATGAATCTGTTTTGCTATTCAGGAAAAGTGTTGAAATCTTGCAAAATATCAGAATTGATGGGTCCAGTAAAAAATAAATAAAAAAAATTACAACTTAACTTATTCTCTGTCACCGTTATGATGGGCAATCTTCACTTCATAAATGCTGCGTAGAGCAATTTTCAATTGAGTGATTCAGAAAATAATTGGTATGTACGAATCAACTTTTGTGGAAGGCAACTGTCAAACACCTAGAAGAGTGAGTAATAGTTACTATTAACTTTCTTATATTTGATTCTACATAGCCTTGTATGTTGAGCAGCTTTAAAAATGAAATGGAGAATATTTATGGGATGTGGAGAGAGCTCTGTAATTTAGATAGAGTTTGCTTAACTTACACCATCCTTCCTCAACCTGGTACTCTCCAGATACATTGAACCTTGGCATCAGACATCACTAGGCATTGGCCATGTTGACTAATGAGAGCTATAATCCAAAACAAGAGGATGCAAGAGCAGGAGAGACTGGTTTAAAGGATGTAAAGTCCTATAAGAGGGCAGTGTTGTGTGCCTCACCAGAACTTTAATTTATCTCTTACATACAAACCTATGTTGTACTGAGTCAAACCACTGCCTTTCTCATTCAGTACCATATACATTGATTGGCAGTGTAAAGGTCCTTGCTTTTGCAGCTTTGGGACTAAGTGGTTTGATCACATTGCCCTGGTGGGGAAGAGCTGCAGCTCAGTAGTAGAGCATCTTCGTGTACAGAAGGTCTGAGGTTCAACCCCTGGCATCTTGTGGCAGGACTGAGAAAGACCCTTGTCTGTAGCCCTAAAGACTGTGGCCAGTCAGTGCAGACTGAGGTGGGAAACCTAAGGCTGTGGACCAAATATGGCCCCCAGGTCTCTCTCTGGCCCTCAGGACTTTCCCCAGGGGCACAAATATAAATCCTTGTGCTGACAGAACTACTTACTTGAATACCACCTATGGGCTCCAGTTCAACCTGGAAATAAGCTCAGTGAACTCAGTGTGACTTGCTTCTTCTGAGTAGACTTGACGATGAGTAGATAATGCCCTGAAAATGGTCTTTTCATTTCCATTTTTGGTTTCTAATGGCCCAATCCAAATAGCTTGCTGTGCCAACAAAACTGAGATACAGTGACTGCTACGCCAGGCCACAGTTCTGACCTGTGGTATGGCACCAACCCGAGAAGTTTCAAAATTTCAGTGCTGTTCCAATAAGACCTTTAGTCCAGTGTGGAATAAAAGCACCGCACAAAGCCTTTCAGTTTAGTTTAGTTTATTTTCATTTTTGTTTATTATTTACATCCTGCTTTTCTGTAGGAACAATTAAAGTGGCTTGCAGTAAAAAGGATAAAAATACATCAAGGCAAGAATAAACAAAATTAAAACACTAAATCCGTGTAAGCAGTAAAAATGACAACAGTTGAAAACATTTGGAAGAGAGCAATTATTAAAAACTCAAATCTCTAGCGTACAGTAGGTTTAAAACTCTTTGAATAGCAGATCATGCATTAAGAATTAGGTTGAATGTTTATAAAGCACTTCCTAACCACTGAAAGACAGGCAGAGAGGGAGCCCAGCAGGTCTCCACTGAGAGGGCATTCCACAATATTGGTTCCTCACCTAATCTCGCTTATGAACAGGACAGAGGACTGAAGGGGTGGGGAGAGTCAATACTGGGAATTGCAGTATTTGATAATGTCACATATAGCGATCCTACGTTAGGAAAGCTGCACATGCAGGTTGGGTTTACTTCTCCTAGCACACTGTTTTGTAGCTACATTTGAGCAAGCTGTCCTTTGTGTTATGGCAATTCAGCATCCTAAAAACGGGTGTCTGATCTTGTTACATTTCAGATTATCTCTTCAACTTTTATTGATAGCCCCGAGAGCTAGGAAATTCATTTAAAAGTAAGATGAGAATGCTGTGGCACATAACATATATGGCACCCATAGACTTAGTCATATTAAACTGAGAGCTTTTGATCAAATAGCTTTTATTTGATGAATATTATCCTTTTTAAACAGACCAGTCATTAATTTGATGTATTAAATATGTATTTTATGCAAAACTCAATATCTCAAAGACAAAATAGTTTGGTACTATCTTAAAGGCTAACAAATGTATTATGGCATAAGCACAGGAGCCAACAACACCAGCCATACCACATTTTCTAAACTGGTAATATATGGCAGGCGTGTGGAACAGTTTGCCCTCCAGATGTTGCTGAACTAAAACTCTAATCAGCTGCAGTAAGAATGGCCAGGTATGATGGGAGTTGTAGCTCAGCAACATCTGGATAGCCAGATGTTTCCCAACCTGTTCTATAAAATTATCTCTTTAGGGAAGCTTGCCTGGCACCCATATTTTCCTTTTGGTGCAAGGCCAATGTTGATCTCTCAGGCTTAAAAATTAATAAAACAATAGCATTTTGAGACCTTGACTTTTCCTGCCTCTGTGGTAGGGGGTGAATGTGTATGCATAACACAGAAATAATTTTAAGAGGTGTTTTAATAAATACAAATAATCAATAAATAATCAGTCTTGCTCATCAGTTTGCCCGTTTGCTGTTTCAAGGGGACAAGCCAGACTGCCTCAGTGCAAAGAGAATAAGTTAAACAAACCAGTCATTAAAGATGCCAACACTTTGATAAGAGTGGGGAAATGTTTCAATCCCCTTAGGCATTCTCTAGCAGACTTGAAAGCTGCCATACCTAAAAAAGAAAGTTTCAAAGAGATTCTCCAGCATGAAACTGGAATTATTGTAAAATCTGCAAATGATCATACTTAGCCATTACCCATGAGACTAACTCACTGAGAACACCTTTTTAGGTGTCAGTGTACACTATTTGTGTTGCATTGCCCATTCATTACCAATTAGGAATAGGCTGCTTGCTCTGATTTGATCTTCCGTTTCAGGGAGGGGGTTCAAATATATCCCCACATGCATCAGAAGAAAGTGTGAGGTGTCCATAGGGCGGCTTGGACTGGCTTTGCCTCCTACCAGTTACGTACCCCAGAGCTATGCTCCTTCTGGCCATGTGCACATTCAGCGTACATGGATATATGCACACATGTACCAACGTATGCATGTAGAATTCCACATGGGGGGCGGATTCTGATTAACCCAGAGGACACTCCCCCCCCCCCCCATGTAGAGGTGCTCTCTGTATGCATAGCTGTATGCTTGTAGGACCTTTTCTCATGTGGGCTGAATGTGTAGCCCAGCCTGGCTACATTGTACATTGGCAGTTGGGGCGGGGGAGGCTGATGGGGCAAGCAGCTGCCCTCTCAAAAAGATCATGTGTTTCACTAACCTGTTAGGTTGGGCCCTATAATCTTGCTTCATGAAATGTTCTCCCTGCCTGATGCCTCTGTCTTTACCCCTTACTAACATTTTCCTTACAAGAAGTCAAGGCAGCCTACATTGCTCTTCCTTTCCCCTCACAATAACCTTGTGTGGTAGGTTAGAATGAGAGGCAGTGATAGGCCCAAGGTCACCCAGTGCCCTCTGTTGCTGAGTAGGAGTTTGAACCAGACTCTCTGCAGTATGAGTCCAACCGCTATACTGCGATGGGAACATTTTTGGCTCTCTGGGCCCTATGTTTATCTCCCTCCACCCCCACAGGTCAACTTTGATGGGTGGGTGGGGCATCATGATGACTTGTGCTCCTGGGGAGTGGACTCTGCTTCAGCAACATGTTCCCTGTAAGGAACACAGTGGTGAAGCAGCACCCAGTTAGACTGAACCCTGCCTCCGCAGGAGGTCATGGTTGGGGGAGGGGAATGGCTTTTCAGGCCAACTTGGACCTCCTGGTGGGCCAGAATTGGCCCACAGGCCAGAGGCTCCCCACTCCTGCACTATACCATAACTGTCTCCTGTGTTTTGTATAAAATACGCCAGCCAAGGATCTCACAGTCTGTGCATCTCACAAAGTACACTTTGGTCCACAAGCAGTGTGTTAGTCTTTGCTGCAACAAATTGATGGAGCTACACCTCTAGAACACATCAAATATCTCTTTTTGAGATACTCAAGGAACTGTGAAACAATTTACTGTTTAATAAACAAATCTACAGATCACAATTTGAAGGAAAGGCTTGTCTTTTAATATTTGTTTCATTTCCTATGTTACAGTAACACACCAGAATCAAAATAGCCTCAAAAAGTGTGTCTTTAACTCTCAGCCCTAGCAATTAAAGGTTGCCCTCACTGATTAAAATTGATCTTAAAGCTTTAGCTGATTAATCCACTGATTAAACCAATTAAAGTTTGCAGTAGTCATTCAGTTATTTGATATGAGAGAGAGAGGAAATAGGAGGACTGGCAGCAAGCGAGTCACTGGAAAACAGTTGGGTTTTCCTTACCTATTTCCGCATGTATTTCTCGCTGGGCCACTAGTTGCGGTGATGGGCTTCCACCTTTCTGCATCAGTCCAATACTGAAATAACAGAAAAAGCTGCATGAAGCAATGTAGAATGATACAATTGTAGAGTTGGAAGGAATCCTGAGGATCATCTAGTCCAACCCCCTGCAATGCAGGAATATGCTGCTGTCCCATACGGGGATTGAACCTGTGACCTTGGTGTTATCAGCACCATGCTCTAACCAACTGAGCTATGTAGGAACATAAGAAGCTGCCTTATATGAGTCGGACCCATTGGTCTGTCTAACTTGGCATTGCCTACACCAGGGACAGCCAACCTGGTGCCCTTCAGATGTTGTTGGACTAAAACTCCCATCATCCTTCACCATTGGTTATGCTGGCTGGGGCTGATGGGAACTGTAGTCCAACAGTGTCTGGAGGGCATCCCATTGGCTACCCCTGGTTTACACTGACTGTGGGGACATTCCCAGCCCTATGTGGGATCGTCTTCTGTGTACAAGGCAGATGCTATGCCGCCGAGTTATGGTCCAAAATGGAACAAAGTAGCGGAAGAACAGGAAAAGCTAACCATTGATGGCTATTCTGTCACCCTCTCTCCGTGGCCATTGCTTCTCCTTTAAAGGAGAGATGAGCATAGCTACTGGGAGAACTAGCTAGAGAAAGGAAAAAACTTTGCTGAGGAGCAGTAAGAGAAACAGGCGAGGAAGCAACAAACTCAGGGGTCCAGAAAACTGCCTGGGAGTAGCTAATCTTATCCCCAAATAACCCAGCTCCTGCTGCAGTGTTGACAAGAAGGACATGCATTTAAGAGTTAGTACTCCATTCTGCTGGAGTTAATAATGGGCAATCCCTTTGGATAATGCGTTGTGTAGGAGGACGAGCCGCCAGCTTCAAAACTGCAAAGCTATTTTAAGAGTCTTTATTAAAATTGAACCATATTTCACTGGAATCCACTCCCTGGCCCTTCTGTTAAAATATCTCATTAGCACCAGTTTATCATCGAATTTTGAGCTTAATATAGTGACACACACACACACACACGCACACACACACACACACACACACACAGAGTGGGTGTCCCACTGTGAGAGTCCTGAATTGCTGGTGACCCCGTAATGAGTTGCGTGTGGGTTTTTACTGGTATGTGTGTTCAGATGCTTTTGTTTTGTGGGGGTGGAAAGGCGAAGGATGATGTGTTTTGACATTTGCCGTGCGTTTTCTAGGTTGAGCAATTGCTTGACATGAGCCCTTTTCCCAGGAGCCGATGAGTCTAGCTCTCCTCGCAAGGAGGCTTCTTGTCGATTGCTAGAGAATATAACTCTGATTCAGACTAAGCTCTCTGCTTCTGGTAGTGATGGAACAATGTCTCAGGGGAATAAACCGCTTGGGGCTCTCTGGGGTTCACACACACAAACTGCACGGGCAAAGAAAGGGAAACGTTGATCCTGAGTGCTGTGCATGCTCACACACACCTGAGCTCTATCTTACATGTTGGGAAGGCTGCAAATACACATTTCACTTTTTATATTTTCTAATTCAGACAGGGTGAACAGATGGGCAGCCAGCCATTGGGTTTTTGGTTGTTGTTATTGTTGTTGTTGTTAAGACATCTCCTCTTGAGAGGTGCAGCGAGAGAGCTGTAGTAGTTAGAGAACTGGATTCAGACCTGGGAGACCAGCATTCAAATCCTCACTCAGCCATTAAGCTCACTGGGTGACGTTGTCCCAGTCTCTCAGTCCAGCCTTACTCCCAGGGTTGTTGTGAGGATAACAGTGGAGAGGATGGAGAACCATGTATGCCATCTTGAGATTCTTGAAGGAAAGGTGGGGTCACAATGTAACAATAAATACATAAAAGTAAAATATATTGCCTATACAGTTGTATCTTGGAAGTCAAATGGAATCTGTTCCGGAAGTCCGTTCGACTTCCAAAATGTTCGAAAACCAATACTCTGGTTTCTCTTCAGATCGTATAAATCTTTCGCCTTTTACCAAAATGTTCGAAAACCGAAGCACAGCTTCTAATTGGTTGCAGGAAGCTCCTGCAGCCAATCGGAAGCAACGGAAGCCCCGTTGGACATTCGGCTTCCAAAAATAGTTCGCAAACCGGAACAGTCACTGCTGGGTTTGTGGCGTCCGGGAGCCAAAACGTTCAAGAACTAAGCTGTTCGAAAAGCAAGGTACGACTGTATTGGGTTTATTTGGGGTCCAGCAAGTTTGTTTTGAGAGCTCTTACTGTGCACTCTCTGCTCCTGACCCCTGCTGCTGCAGGCCTGTCCCACTCAGAACCCATCTTATAGAAGGGAGGTCACCATAACTTTTCTTTTTTAAAAACATAATTTTTATTAAAGATTTCTTAGTTTACAAAAGCATGTGCATTATCTCTTTTTCATGTTGCTTTTTCTACAGATCAGTTTCATTTGTTGTGAGACATTAGTGTCGCATGCAGTATAAGTTTGGGAAGAAAAGAGGGGGATGGTGGGGTGGGGATGCTTCTATTCTTCCACTTAGTGTATGGCCATACCTTTTCTGACAACTCCTTTAGCTATTGTTTCTAGAAGACTTGGGAGGGAATAATTGTAGTATTGGTGTAGTTTACAGTGGGTGTGAGCAGAAGTGCTTCTGGTAGATCACTGGGTGATTGGAAGCAATTCGAAGGGTTCTGATTCTTGACAATAGCAAAAGAATTCCCTCTCTTCTAAATTAGGTTGCTGAGATGAAGAAATCTTGGGAGGGAGAAACCAAGACTGAACTGAGTCTTGTTACTGGGGAAAAAAATTCTGAGACCCTGTTCCTTCATTCTATGAGTGTGTTGCCTTTCCCAGCCAATGTTTTGTTCACCTGGCTCAGGCTGGTGGGCTTTTAGTTTTAATAAAATAGGTTGTGAACTGCCCTGAGACCTACAGATAAAGGGTGGAATGCTAAAAGAAAGAAAGAAAGAAAGAAAGAACCCACAAGCCTAAAGTTGCCCCCCCTTTTTAAAGGATCTCCATTGTGCCAAGCTTTTTCTCTCTGTAGTTAACATTACTTTTAAAAAAATCTAGTACAACTACATTCAAATTTATTTCTCTGCGGAGCAATAACAAATGCATTCTATCCCTTTTGGTATTTCATTGTTGTTGTTGTTTAGTCGTTTAGTCGTGTCCGACTCTTCGTGACCCCATGGACCAGAGCACGCCAGGCACTCCTGTCTTCCACCGCCTCCCGCAGTTTGGTCAGGCTCATTTTTGTAGCTTTGAGAACACTATCCAACCATCTCATCCTCTGTCGTCCCCTTCTCCTTGTGCCCTCCATCTTTCCCAACATCAGGGTCTTTTCCAGGGAGTCTTCTCTTCTCATGAGGTGGCCAAAGTACTGGAGCCTCAACTTCACGATCTGTCCTTCCAGTGAGCACCCAGGTCTGATTTCCTTAAGAATGGATGCGTTTGATCTTCTTGCAGTCCATGGGACTCTCAAGAGTCTCCTCCAGCACCATAATTCAAAAGCATCAATTCTTCGGCGATCAGCCTTCTTTATGGTCCAGCTCTCACTTCCATACATCACTACTGGGAAAACCATGGCTTTAACTATACAGACCTTTGTTGGTAAGGTGATGTCTCTACTTTTTAAGATGTTGTCTAGATTTGCCATCGCCTTTCTCCCAAGGAGCAGGCGTCTTTTAATTTCGTGACTGCTGTCACCATCTGCAGTGATCATGGAGCCCAAGAACATAAAATCTCTCACTGCCTCCATTTCTTCCCCTTCTATTTGCCAGGAGGTGATGGGACCAGTGGCCATGATCTTCGTTTTTTTGATGTTGAGCTTCAGACCATATTTTGCGCTCTCCTCTTTCACCCTCATTAAAAGGTTCTTTAATTCCTCCTCACTTTCTGCCATCAAGGTTGTGTCATCTGCATATCTGAGGTTGTTGATATTTCTTCCTGCGATCTTAATTCCGGCTTGGGATTCATCCAGCCCAGCCTTTCGCATGATGTAAATTGAAAGAGTTTTCGCATGATGTAAATTGAAAGGTATTTCATTAGATTCTCAGAATCAGTGAGTACATAGTACATCACCTCTCTAGAGGTGTATCAGGCCACTGTTGTTCTGTAGGAGCACTCAAGCTGGGGGTCAGCTTAATATGAGCTTAGGCACGGTTGTTGACTTATAAAAAGATGCTTAGTACATGAATTGCTTTTCTTTTGATGGGAAGCACTGAAACTCGTTGGACTGAAAGACACAGTCTAAAGCCAATGTTCTCAGACAAAGATGCAAAAGAAAGCGGGCTTGCATGTTAGTCCATAAACATCATTTTACCAGCCCACATGCCCACATTTATTAGTCATTGACTAGATGGATTTAAAAGGGGATTAGACAAATTCATGATGGAGAGGGCTATCCATGGCTCCAAGCCTTTATGGTTGTGCTCTGCCTCCAGCAATGCTTCTGAATGCCAGTTGGTGGAAGCCACAGGAGGGGAGAGTATTCACGTGCTCAAATCCTGCTTGCTGGTTTCCCACATGCATCTGGTTGGCCAGTGTGAGAACAGGGTGCTGGACTAGATGAACCATTGACCAGATCCAGCAGGCTTTTCTTAGGTTCTTATAACAACCAACTCTTTCAATTTACATAAACCTCCCTGTTTGGTTGCCAGTAGGTGCTTATTAGTCAAAACAGCTGACCAGGTGAGTCGCTGTTCCTGAACCTGAACAAAGCATGAGCACAGGGATACAATTTGCTTTCGCTTGGAAGTTAAGCGAGGGCTTCGTCAAGGAAAGTGATGTGTGAAAAATGTACTTGCGTCAAGTGGTTTCACTTAGAACAAGGCAGCTGCTGCTTACCGTGCCTGTTTGTTTGGGCTAGGATTTCAATTATATGTCAAGGGCATCTAAAGCTTGGACTCTTTCATATTGCAATCAAAATAATAGCTCCCAAAGTGTGGTGTCTGTTCTGCATACAAGGAAAGAAAGGCAGAAGAAACCTCTGCTCCCTCTTGCAGGCCGTTGAATAGTGATGGGATGGTAAAACCATTTAGTGGCTGAGCTCCTGATACTGCACACTGTTTCCTTTACCTCATCTGCCGCATACCCTTGTACTCTGTATTATTTAATCCCGAACAAGTAGCACTTCTAGATCAGTACTCACAACTGGTAGACTTTAAAAATGCTGCCCTGCCCTTCATTATAAATAAATCAAAGGGGCTTTCAGGGTTCCCAAAATATATAAAACCTAATAAATACAACAAACCCAAAATATCTGAGGTCAATATTGTATTCTAAAACTAAGAGCAGGTTAAAATGATGAGAGTTGTTTGGCAGTGGAACAGTCTATCTACCTCAAGAGGTATAGTGAGTTTTCTGTTGCTGGAGGTATTCAGGCTGAGGCCAAATCGGTCAGAGGTGCTGTAGTTGCATCCTGCACAACAGATCCTGTGCCAAGCAGAGGTTGGTCCAGATGACATCCAAGGTTACACTCAGCTCTTTGATTTTATGAAAACAATTCCACATAAAAGCAGGGATGCAAAAACTCTAATCTGCAATGACCCAGCTTAGCATGAATGTGTGAGTGTGCAGGTTTCTGGGGAGGGGATTGTGGCTGCTTTGCTCTTCCTCCAGTCGTGCTGCTGTGAGCTAAGCTATGGTTTGGCTTAGCGTGGTGTCAGGGAACTGCCATCGGAAGGACAGGAGGTGGAAGGGCTCCCTGAGGTTGAGACAGACTTAGCAGCTGAAGAGGGAACCAGCAGGGGGAGAGGAGGGGCTCCAGGGGAAAGTGAGTCGAAGGGATGGCTCAGAGACACTTCCAGCGAAAACAGTGGGGAGGTTTCAAGACCTCCTATAGGGACACCCACTCCTCGCTGGAAACTGTCACGCCGAGAGTCCAGAAGACGTGTTTCCGTTAAGGAGCTTTTATGCTGGAAGAGATTCTGTAAGAGACCACTTTTGGATTCTGCTAGCGACTGACGGAGCCATGCTGGAGGGGCTCCGTCGTAGGGCAGAGGTTTGAGGACTTGACCAAACTCTGAGGGACTTGCATTTTATGCACAAGCAGCTCATCATCCCATTACACGTGGCCTCTAAACCCAGACTCATGGTTTGTATTGCTCTACCTTCCTGGTTTACAGCTTGTGGTTTGTCAGGGACAGGCTAGTGCAAACCATGGCTTAGTTAACAGCAGCAAGACCAAAGGAGGAACAAAGTGTCCCTGATTAGCATTGTGTGAAAAATGAACTATTAAATGCTTGGAGAATGAAAAGCTCTTAAAAGCCCATCTAAAGCTTTCAAAACAGAGAGCCAACCACATCTCTGGATGGCAGGAGTTCCATTCCCTGTGTGCTGTAGTAAAAAAAGGTCACTTATGCAGATTAGAATTTCATTAAAAACAAAGGGAGAATTTTCCAATAGAGGAAAGACAGGGCAGTGACCACAAAGATGCAATGCCATGAGAATTCTATTCAGACTAATTAAAAGTTGGTACCTCTTTAATGAGGTATTATATCTTGTGCAAGAAAAGCAGGTACTTGTCAGTGATCTAACACAATACTGTGTGCCAAATCCTAGTATGTTTATTGGTAGAAGGTAATGCAGAAAACTACCATTCTGCAAAGTACCAAATGTTGCCAAAATTTTATTTAGTGTTTATACCCCCAAAATCTAGAGCAAAACCCTCTTTTAAAACAAACTTAGAAATCAACATATAAATTCTTTTTAAAAAACTTACCTAAAATTAGAGGAGGCTAGAGCTAGATGTTACAAGTTTGAGGGTAGAGTTCACTCACATCTACTTGAGCTGCTGCTCACTGAGCAAGTCTAATGGCAAAGTTGGAATTGGAAAGCCAGTTACTCCCAGTATAGTAGTGTCAAGGGAAGAACAGAAACTGAATTAAGATCCAAAAGCGAAGAGAGAACAATTAGACAGTAAGGGAATACAAGGGCGAAAGCCTAGAAGCGCCAAAAGGGAGGAGAGTCGGGAAAGCAGAGAAGCTGAAGGTTTTGGTATTGATGGGTTTTTAAGAGCAATCTTTGAACAGGCAGGAACAGCAAGAGAAGAACAAGAGCCTTAGGAGCAGCAGGGCAGCCTCTAGCTTATCTCCCCCAGCATTTATACTGGGTGATGCCAGTCCTAGCAGGGTTGCCTCTAACCAGGTTGTCCCAGTCTTCTGTTGCCTGTTTATTACTTTGACTGAGTCCTGAAGGACCTCCTCCCTGCCTTGCAGGACCTGACCTGGGAGGGTGGGGCCCTGACTGACTCCAGCTACAAAAGCAGAGGCTGCTGAACAGAATCTTGGGCTGGGGTACTATTTAGAGGGGGTTGTTGCTGTTAATTTTTTGTATTTTTATTTTGAATATTACGATTTATGTAGAAATTGTTAAATTTCATTGTCTGCTTTCTGATGTTTTGTTTATTGTTTAGGACGACTTTTGGTATGTTTGTAGCTATGTAAGTTTTTATAAATTGTAAGCTGCCTTGAGCATGGTTTTAATTTTGGACAGGTGGCATACAAATAAAATGATTGATTGATTACTTAAAGAGGGCACTTGTTCCTCCATGCTCCACAGTGACAGCATATTGGGCCACAAAGCCCAGGTTTGATGCCTACACATTCCTTTTACATTCCATTTACAGCTGAACTAGTCGGATTGGGCAGAACTATAGCTGCATGTCCTTTTGCTTCTGACCTTAGTTGACAATAGGTTTGAAAAGTGTTAATATGAAGAACCTGTCCTAGGTATGCTTAGAACACCAGAATCCATAGAGCTGGTGTCATAAATCTAATAGGAATGAAAATCAAAGCTTAATATTGGGAACTGAAAGTAGAACATACAGTGAAGGAAGTAATTGCTTCAGCAATTGTATACATCGCTTGAGCAATTGTGAGAGAATTATGCCCCAAACCCTGTTTTCTGGCTATTGATAAATAAATACATTGTCTGACACGCTTTGTAGTTAGAATGAAGCAAAATTGATCATTCATTGGAAAGAGTGGATACATGCACATACATGCAGTAAACAGAAATGGTATATCTGTCACTCTTGTGTAATAAAATTTGCCTTTTAGGATGATTCAAGCAAACAGATGTATTTAGGGACTGGTTTCCTAATGTATCTCGGAGGGTGGGAGGGGAGAGAAAACTGTTTTAATACCAGCTGTACTATCTGGTGTACATTTTCCCCGTGAAAGGAACATTCATCCAAGTGTTGGGGGGGGGGGAGGCGGAAAAGCTTTCTCCCAAGTGGCATTAGGTACTTAGAGTAACCTCCTATCTCTCAAGCTTATAGCTTACATCTGCCCACATTGCTTCATCTAGACGGGCACCTGGGAAAACTTTGTAACCATTGCCTTAGGTTCTGACCCAGAGCTCTTTCACCCATAGCTTCCCCAAGATTCAAGACTCCTGGCAATATATAGCAGCTTCCAGGAAATCCCTCGGTAATTAATATACCGTATTTTTCGCCCTATAGGACGCACTTTTCCCCCTCCAAAAATGAAGGGGAAATGTGTGTGCGTCCTATGGGGCAAATGCAGGCTTTCGCTGAAGCCTGGAGAGCGAGAGGCGTCGGTGCGCACCGACCCCTCTCGCTCGCCAGGCTTCAGGAAGCTATCCGCAAGCCTTGGTAGCCCGCGTTAGTTCCCGCCGGGCTCCCAGGGCTTCCGGACAGCAGCGTGCAGCCCAAAACCTGGGGAGTGCAGCGGAGCGCACCCCAGGCTTCGGGCAGCTCTCTGCAAGTCTTGGGAGCCCGGCGGGAGTTCCCGCCGGGCTCCCCAGGCTTGCGGATAGCAGCCTGTTCTGGGGGCTGGGATTGGGGGAAGCTCGGGCTTCCCTCGCCCCAGCCCCGCGCCTGGGGAGGGGAAAATAAATTTTGTTTTCTTTATTCCCCCCCCCCCAAAAAACTAGGTGCACCCTATAGGGCGAAAAATACGGTACATCCCTAATTGCCCAATTCTAAATGGCTGTGAATAATCCTTTCTTGGGCATGTCAAGGCCTATGCTGTGCACCAGCTATCTTGTTCCAGATGTTATGAAGCAGCATATTGAAGGTTTCAATTGATTTCCCTTATTTTCTTTAGTTCTGTGTTGTTTGCTCCCCCCGCTCCTTATTTCTAGGAAAGCTATGAGAAAAGGGTACTTTGCTCTTAGGGTCTGCAGCAAGAAATTGTGTTTTTCTGTGTATGTGTTGTACAAAAGCAGAGGCTACAATGGTGTAATGGTCTATTGTGGAAGGCCCATTCTCTTGCGGTAGGTTGCCCTTTAAAAGGTACTTTGTGTAGCAGGTGGTTTAGGAGATGGTGAGGAGATTCTAAGAAATGGGAGTTGAAGAGATTCAGAGAAGGAGGCTTGAACATTTGAAAGAGGAAAAGAGGGCCGAGGAGGAGACAGAGAGAATTAGCAAAAAGAATCATCCAGAGCCTAACAGTGCAGGAGAAAAATGAAACCACCTAACCTGGTAGCATTTATCCAGCAGCAGCTTCACCGTCTGGGAGTCTGAATTTTATTGAGATTCATCCCTCCTTTTTGAATTAAATACGTGCCTTAAATTGTATTTTACCAGAGTTGCTTCCCTTTCTCCCCCCTCCCCCTGCCTCAGCTTGTTAAGTAAATCCAGCTGTTACTTTCCCATTTTAGTGAGTTGACTGCTAGTTTCCTCCTGTATACTTTCTGGAAGTGAAGGGACTGGAAGGGCTGGGTGCTAATTTGGGGCCTTGGCATCAGTGGCGTAGCGTGGGTTGTCAGCACCCGGGGCAAGGCAAGTAATTTGCGCCCCCTAACCTGTGGATTTGCACCCCCTAACCCGTGGATTTGTGCCCCCTAACCTGTGGATTTGCCCTAACCCCAGATGTTGCGCCCGGTGCGGCCGGCCCCCCCTGCACCCCCCACGCTACGCCACTGCTTGGCATTATGCCTCTTTACATAGTTTTGAAGCGAAATACCTAGGATCCATAGTTCCCTTGCCCCCAAACAAATTAGTTGCTTGTAGGGAACTTGGGTCATGGCTGTTCGTTTGTTTCTACAAATAAATAAGAAATTCTCACTGTCACATTCTGCCTTGAATTACCAGATTCTGAACATGCTGTGAGTGGCTGGAATACTGCCTGGGCAATATAGGGTGCTTCTCCTTTCTCCAGGGTTGGGGGTATTTTGTCACTGATTGTTGTATATCTTCCTTCTGCCATTCCTATGTTCTCTCTCTTTTCCCTAATCTCTCTTGCTTCAGATGGCAGAATAAAAGTATTCTCTAAACTGAAAGAGATTCCTAATTCAAGGTCCCTTGCCTAGCTTTCTGATAGGGTCTGCATCTGATAAACCGATGATTCTCTGCTTGTGTCTGCATGCCTTTCCTGTCCCCTGCTTTGCACTGGTGATCAGGGATACAATATTCTTTGGCAGGGCTGCTGCTGCTACTGCTGCTGCTGTACATTATTGGTTAGCAAAAAGCCTGATTAGCAATGATGGTGCCAGTTGTAGGCTGCCAGCTGTGAAGTAGTCGGGGCTGAAATGCCATGTGGGGTTTCATCAGCCACTTTTTATGGCTATGGCTGAGAAACAAGGCTCCTTTTCATTTTATATGAGTAGCAATCCCCTGGAATATGATCCTGGGATATTAATGCTGTGCATTAAGTATGATTAGGGAACTCTCCTGTCTTCAACAGTCTCTTGAATTGCTGCGTATTGTTACCGTGCCATTAATGTGATTCATCAGCTTTGAAACAGCTTGTCCATTGCAAAGGAATTATGTGAATGTATTAACTTTGTAAAGCTTTTTGAAGTTCTGCTGGCAATAATCAATATGAAGCCATGCCCAAGGCTTTTAAGGCAATTTGGCCATGCTCTTTTCTCTAGACTGAATTGCTTTTTCCCATGGAAGTATTAGTGAAGAGATAAGAAGTGATAACGTTATTGCATTTAGCGGGTGACAAGAGTGCCAGCTGCATGGCAATAATGCAATAGCGTAGATGCAAAGTCCTCAACATCAACAGGTGTGTATGTTTCCCCTTCACATAAGGCTTAGAAAGCATGGACATTCTTCACCACTCGCCTACTATTCACCCATGGAACAATTCCTGAGAAATCATTTGACATCTTTCACCACCATGGTTGCATTCATATCTTTTCCCTGTTAGTGTCTTGCAGTGTAGTTGTTTCTCCAGTTTTTAGGAAATGTTAGTGCTTTGGACACAACTGCAGAACAAGGCTTTCAGATGGGAGCACACTACTATTTCTTCGAGTCTTGAGGTGCAGCTTTTGATGTGGACGGTGACAGCATGCAACCCTCTTCTTTGTCATCTCCCAGCGCTTCTATCAGTGCCTTCCCCACCCTCTGTTCAACTTGCCAGTGGTGTGTGTGGCAGGTGGGGAGGGAGGTACAGTGGTACCTCGGGTTACATACGCTTCAGGTTACATACGCTTCAGGTTACAGACTCCGCTAACCCAGAAATAGTACCTTGGGTTAAGAACTTTGCTTCAGGATGAGAACAGAAATCATGCTCCGGTGGCGTGGCAGCAGCAGAAGGCCCCATTAGCTAAAGTGGTGCTTCAGGTTAAGAACGGACCTCCGGAACAAATTAAGTACTTAACCCGAGGTACCACTGTATGTCAGTTTCACAACTGCCTTGTTGGTTTCACAGTGATAGGGCACTCAAATTTCCATTTAAAAACAAGTCCCCTCTTTAGAACAGCAGCAGTGGTGGTGCAATTAATGTAATTTTTTCTTCTCTTTGGTGAATCCCATTTGTTTCTTGTGCTGGCTGGCAGAGGAACAGATTGAAAGAAATTGTAGTGCTGGAAAAGGTTCAGAAAAGGGCAACTGAAATGATTGAGGGGATGCAACATCTCCTGTATGAGGAAACACTATAATATTTGGGCTTCTTTAATTTAGAGAGAAGGCAAGTGAAATGGGATATGACAGAGGTGTATAAAAATATGCATGGTATATTTTTCCCATGGAAGTATTAGCCAACAGAATGTGGGCAGAGAAAAATCCCCCCTCCCCCGTTTTGTAATGCTAGAACTCAAGGACATCCAGTGAATAATCCATCACCACCACCACACCATCATTTATTCAATTTATGTATCACCCTTTATCAAAAGCTCTCAGGGCAGTGTACAACATTAGAAACGCATTACAAAACATCAATGATAAAAACATAGCAAAATGCATGCTGACAGACAGCCTAAGAGTAAATAATAATAACCATCCTCTCCCCCACACTTACACAAGGCATAGATTATTGAATAGCCATAGGTAAACAACAGTGTTTTTGCCTGGCATCTGAAGACATGTAATGATGGTGCCAGATGAGCCTCTCTGGGGAGAGCATTCCACAATTGGGGAGCCGCCACAGAAGAGGCCCATCCTCTTGTTGCCACCCTCTGAACCTCTCAGAGTGGACACATAGAGAAGAGCCTCAGATGACAAGTGCAGGGTCCAGGTTGGTTTGTATGGGGAGTGGCAATCCTTAAGGTATTGAAGTGCTGAGCTATGTTAAGTGCAACACCAACACTTTGAATTGGGCCCAGAAACTAATTGGCAGCCAGTGCGGTTGTGCCAGGATTTGCACCAGCTGAAGTTTCTGAACTGTCTTCAGAGGCAGCCCCATGTATAATGCATTACAGTAATCCAACCTAGATGTTACCAGAGCATAAGCCACAGAAGTTAGGCTATCCCTGTCCAAATAGGGGCGCAGTTGGGCCACCAGTTGAAGCTGACAGAGGGCACTCCCGCCACTGAGGTCACCTGGGCCTCAAGTGACAGTAGTGGATCCAGAAGCGCCCCCAAGCTATGTACTTGCTCCTTAAGAGCGAGTGTGACCCCCTCAAGAGCAGGCAATCTTCCACCCATCCAGTCCAGGGAATGATCCACTAACGGTGCCTCAGTCTTATCTGGATTGAGCTTCAGTTTACTGGCTCTCATCCAATCCATTACCAAGGCAAGACAAACAGTCCAGGCTGTAACTCTGCTGTAGTTTTAGTCCAGCTCAGACTCCTACTCTTTCTTTTAATTATGGACAGATTACATTTACATGGGGACTAAGTAATGCACAATTAGCACTGAACAGGACTGGGATTAGTGCAGGCTTCCTCAACCTCGGCCCTCCAGATGTTTTGATACTACAATTCCCATCATCCTTGACCACTGGTCATGCTAGCTAGGGCTCATGGGACTTGTAGGCCAAAAACATCTGGAGGGCCAAGGTTGAGGAAGCCTGGATTAGTGCTACCGTAGTGTTAAAAAACATCTGCTGTTGCTTGGAAGACCCCTGCTTGTGCATTCTCCCCTGTCACTTCTGCAACAAGGTTTTGAAGGTTTGAGATGTTGCAAAAGGCTGCACAGCTTATTAACCGTCTGTTGTGGTTTACCAGGTGCTTAAATTTCTAAAGAGGAAAAGTAAAGTCAAGACAAGAATATCAAGCAACTAGGCTTCATCTTTAGCAATGAAGATGGAGAAGCCTTTAACCTTTAATTGACCATTGCAAAAGTCATTGTTTATCCTAGAATTAGTAGCAACCCCTTTATCCTCTACCCTGATATAGCTACATATCTCCAGTGCTGGCATTGCATCTGAACGGATTCCGGTCCCAATAGCCATTGTATATAATAAGGCTGCTCTAGGTTTCTCACATACATGGTGTGGTCCTGCCTACATTTTTTTTTTATATACTGGGAGATGAAATAAGTCCATGTAGACCAGTAGAATAGCTATGGAAGTAGCTTTGTGGCCAGCTGGGGAAGACTGAAGAGCAGAGTCCACACGGCTTATAAACTGAAGATGCCCTATCTTCATCATATATTAAGGAAAGGAAATAACTTGTGATAGTCATTCAAATAACTCTGATGGCCCTCTTTGAATAGGTAGTTTTTGTCTTTGTTAATTGATTGGGTCACTACCCTGTAAAGATATGATGATGGCAAGATCTCTGAGCTTTCACAGGCTACAAAGGCATCTGGGCTACAGCTGTCCTGATTACACAACTCAGGTCTGAAATATTGGCCTTGTTCAGTTTCCTTTTCTTAGACAAAAAATATCCAACCTGCTCCTCATTCTGATGGACACAATCATGAAAAAAATCATTTGTATAGTAAGTAGTAGGTACGATGAAGCCTGCTCAAATACCCCATTAACATATAGTAAAGGTAAAGGTACCCCTGCCCGTACGGGCCAGTCTTGCCAGACTCTAGGGTTGTGCGCTCATCTCACTCTATAGGCCGGGAGCCAGCGCTTTCCGGAGACACTTCCGGGTCACGTGGCCAGCGTGACAAGCTGCATCTGGCGAGCCAGCGCAGCACACGGAACGCCGTTTACCTTCCCGCTGGTAAGCGGTCCCTATTTATCCCGCTTGCACCCGGAGGTGCTTTCGAACTGCTAGGTTGGCAGGCGCTGGGACCGAACGACGGGAGCGCACCCCGCCGCGGGGATTCGAACCGCCGACCTTTCGATCGGCAAGCCCTAGGCGCTGAGGCTTTTACCCACAGCGCCACCCGCGTCCTTGCCCCATTAACATATACTGTATAGTAAAATTTATCCACCTAGTATCTGCCCAATCAACATCAACTGTGTGAAATGCAGAGCATAATGTTCACCAACTGGCTACATGACTATTAACCAAGACTTGACATGCAGCTGTGATATGGCCATGGCTCTCAGTTCTTTGTTGTTTGTCACTTTGAGGCCTCAGAAAGTACTTTGCCTTAAATCTTAATCATGATTTCACAGCTCAAGAGCTTGATGTACAAGATGGCATTAAACCTTGCTGGTAGTTTTCCCCTTTTCTTTTTTAATCCATTATGCGCTTCACATCTCTTTGCATGTGTCATAAATTGATATAAATAACACATGTTATTAATTCAGAAGGAAATTGCCCAAATAAATCAGGCAGCTTGGAACAACATGGAATACTGGTTAAACAATTGGGCATATTTTGTGTCTCTGTACAAGATGTGTTGAGGTGAAATTGGTTTTTCAATTTGTTTCCTCTAATGGATAAAACCCAGTTAAAGCAACCAAACCAAGCTGTATGTAGCATTATCAGCTTCTTATTCAAGCTGATCAAATCCTAAGTTCCTCATAAAAAGAGCACTCCTCAACAATATGTTACAGTATTATACTAAAACAAACATGCTGTTTGAACTCTATGTATTCCATACTAAATTAGATCATACAAAGATTTACCCATCCAAAAACAAATTTAGATAGCCAAGGGGGCCCTAAACTGATACATTCAAAGTAAATTGCGACGGTGCATGTTCCCTGGAAGCAAGCAGCATTTACAGTGGTACCTCGGGTTACAAACACTTCAGTTTACAGATTCCGCTAACCCGGAAGTACAGTCATACCTCGGGTTAAATATGCTTCGAGTTGAGCGCGTTCGAGTTGCGCTCCTTGGCAACCCGGAAGTAACAGAGCGCGTTACTTCTGGGTTTCGCTGCTCACGCATGTGCAGACACTCAAAATGATGTCACGCACATGCGCAGAAGCGGCAAAAAGCGACCTGCGCGTGCGCAGACGTGCCGTCGCTAGTTACGTTTACCTCTAGATGTGAACGGGGCTCCGGAACGGATCCCGTTCGTATCTAGAGGTACCACTGTAGTACCTCGGGTTAAGAACTTTACCTCAGGATGAGAACAGAAATCGCACGGCAGCAGCAGGAGACCCCCTTAGCTAAAGTGGTACCTCAGGTTAAGAACGGTTTCAGGTTAAGAATGGACCTCCGGAACAAATTAAGTTCGTAACCAGAGGTACCACTGTACTTGGAAGCTCCAGTTGCTTTGGTGGGGGGTGCGGGTGGGGCAGAGAGAGCGAGAAGAGAAAGCAACTTTTAAAAGTAGGATCACAAATTTTGCTTCCTTTCCTCCAGTCTTTGAGGAAGACTAGTCAAAGGAAAAGCACATAAATGCCTTTGCTTTTGTAGACTTCCCCGTCTGAAAGATACAACTGAATGAGTGGGAGATAATGCATAGATTCTTCCCTCGCCTCTCCTCCCACTTGTCTTTGGGAACCTCAGATTTTCTCAGAGCCTCTTGATTAGAAGTAGGAGGCATTTGGAAAGACTGGAATAGTACTATTTATTTTTATTTTATTTTATTTATATACTGCCCTTCATCTAAGAAGTTTACAACAAAAAGCATTCTCAGAAGTGGACAGTCTTGTGGAGAGAGCACTCAGTGTACAGTGCTTGGTTGTGGAGTTGTATCATCCATAATACTTTACTGGTTTTAAATGCCGCACTAGCGGGGCTTTGCTGTGTGCAGTGTGATTGTAGCTATGCACACTTGCCAAGTCCACATCTGCCAAGTCCAAAAGCTAGGTAGTATCTTCACTTCCATGCATTATCTCTGTGCAATGTAGGCAAAAGCATTATTCATTTTGTAAAAAGAGATCTTACAGTAAGAATATTTCTGCTGAGGAAATTCTGCCTTGTTCTGCGTAACCAGAAAATTGAATATTTTGCATACGCTTTTGCTTTCAGATTCTTCTGTGTAGCAAATACTGTTGGTTTCATGTACTATGATTGGAAAGTAACTTCTTTTTACTGGCCCGAAAGTGTTATAAATTGAATATCCTTCCCTGTTGAAGGACGGGTTTTTAATGTCTTCTCTGTGTAAAGCAACTGTGCAAGTAATCTTTAAGGATCTTTTTCTTTACTTTCTTTTAATGCAATAAATGCATATTTCCCCTCATATGTTGTACATGGTATGGCCAGTTTCCCTGAGAGTAGCACTTTTGTCATGGAGATATTCTATTTTCTGAGCGTGCAATGTATATCTTGTATGGGGGACAGGGGAGGGGGACATGATATTCCTGACCTAGTTCATAAATTAGTACCATGTTTGCTCGTTGGACTGTGGTACCAACAGGATATTGTTTGTGATGACCTTGTTACCGAATATTTGATACTTTTTATTTATTATTTATTTGAATGCCATGTGCAGGGAGGGGCATAGCAGCTTTCTTCTTGTACAACCAAGCTATCACCTCATTTTTTATTTTATTTTTAATGTGTGGGTGAGATATCGCCATGTAGTCACAGAAAATCCTCATAAGGATGATTGTATCAGATGTAATATTCTTCATGTTATCAGAGCATCTTTGTTTATTTTGAAGCCTCCAGAAGTCCTCAGTACTTACATTTATATGAAATGTGGGCTTGGAGAAACAGGAGAAGGCTCCTGGAATGTTAATAAGCAAAATCAGCCATCTCCTATCAGGTCATATAGGCCAGAGGGGCTGATTAGAAGGTTTTAATCAGCAAAGTGGATGTCAACAGGGTTGGTATTCTAAAATTAGGAACTGATTACCTGCAGCTAACATGGCCACATGTCATTATTTAAAATCTAGTTTCTTAACATCTGCCTTCACAGTATTATACATTGCCACCCACAGGCTGTTGCTGAGGAGAAGCCTCTGAATGAGCCTAAAAGTATACAGAAACCTTTATTTGCCTGCATAGACATCCAGAAAAAGGGGGTTCTCTTTTACCCTGGAGACCAAAATGGACAAACAGTTGCTTAAGAGCTGGCCCTGGTGAAAAAGGGGAGGTGAAAGGAGGAAAGTGAAGGTGGGTCTGGAGAAGGGGTGGAGGTAATGTTTTGCCGACTCTGCAATCATCCTCTGAGGCCCTTCTTCGTTTGCCCACTGCATGAGAGGTCCAGAGGGTGGCAACATGAGAACAGGCCTTTTCTGCAGTGGCTCCCTGCTTGTGGAATGCTCTTCCCAGGGAGGCTCGTCTGATGCACTTTGCTTAACAACAACAACAACTTTATTTGTACCCTACCCATCTGGCCACTCTTTAAGCACCAGATATCTTTAGGCACCAGGCAAAAACAGTCCTCTTCTCCCCCAGACCCTTGGCTAATTAAACACTCTGTGGCCTTTTAAACTGTGGGAGGGTATTGTTTTTGTTCCATTTTTGCATTTTTATATCCTAAACTTCCCTGTGATCTTCAGATGAGGGGTGGTATAGAAATTTATTAAATAATAAAAATAAAAAAGAATTCACTAATTAACATTAAGAATTCACTAATGAACATACAAGCAAAATTAAGTGGAAGAATACCTTTGAGTATGGTATTAGCTGTTGGACATCATGTATTGCAAGCAAAGGATGTGTGGGAAGAGTTGTGCTGAAGTATTGGGTCCTGTCCAGTGGAAATTTCTAACATTCAAGCCTTACATTTGGGGGAAGGTCCCATTTATTTAAATGGAACTGTCTTTCTAATAAATATGTTAAAATTTATGGTCTAAATATATTGACCTAAATCTATTGAATCCCAGGTATTTATGCCTGCTGTGAACTGCAGTACCACTTGACAATTTCAGAGCAGATTCCAGATGCATTATGAGCTTCTGCTTTCGATTTCAAAGGTATGTGGATTCCACCTGAATTATTCCCTTGCACACACTACTGGCAGCTTAGAAATGTGTGTTCTTCTAACCTGTAGTGAGTACAAGGGGATAAATCAGGAACATGCTAGGTCTTCTCCTCTAACAGTTTGGTTGGCTTTGGCTGGTAAACGGTATTAATTGGAAACCACTAAATATAATAAATATAAAAATAAATGACAGAATATATACTGTATCCAGTTTTTAACATTTTTCTTTTCTCCCATAGATAAGGCCAAAGCTGTGACTTTCTAGCAGATAGCAGTCATGAGATTGATAGTCGATGAGAAAAAGTGACTGTGTGGGGTTCCTCTGCACAGTGCCAGCCAGCTGTTGATCATTTGTAAGCACCGTGGGGTCTTATGTAGTACCAGAAACTAGGCCTGTAAGTCCTCTTGCCAGCTTTTCACTTGGCAGGAGGAATGAAATGGGAAGAAACCTGTTTTAGAGCTGTTTTGCAAAAAGTCACAAGTGCTCATTTTTGCATTGGGGAGGAGGGGTTCTGAGCTTTATCATTGGTCATCTGTTTGCACACTCTAAAAAAAAATATCTAGAGCATTAAGTAGCAAACTAGGACACCAAACCTAACCACGTTTCTAGGCAGAGATCAAAGCAACAGGGAACTTTTAAGAGCTGCTACTGGCTTCATCAAAAGCGGCAGTCTTGATGTTCAGTTCTCCTGTGACTACACTGGGGAGCATGCATGCACAAACTCCAAAGAATCCAGTGTATCTTGTATGACGATTCTGTGAGTGTTACAAAACATTTCTGCTCCAATCCTATACCTCCTTACCTGTGAGTAAGCCCCAGTGAACTCAGTGGGTCATGCGTTTGAGTAGGCAAGTCTAGCAATATCAATGGAGTGTCCAGTTCATCATGTGTTGCATGATGGTGGGAGAACTTTAAATCCCCATCTGCGACTTTGTCACAACAAACTTTTAAGTTAGGTCACTGTTACTCATATTTTACAAGTGGAATGCTGATAACTGGTGGCTTGTTCTAGTCCACTTGGAGAATTCATGACCTGGCATGTATTTGAAACTAGATCTCTACTCCAGAATTCTACCTCCAGGAGCATCTTGGCTCTTAGCATTTGAATGAAAAAGAGTAAGCATTAATTTTGGTTTTAAAATTATTTCTATTTTATTTTTTAATTTACAAAAAATGTTGTTTACAATTTTAGTATGCATGCAGTATGTATTCTAAGTGGTGGACCACTTAATGAGGATAAAGAGGAGATGGAATAGCAGAAGGTATTGAGAATACTTAATTTCTATTGGATAAAAAACACCACTCAAAGGGGGGGATTAATGTTTATTTGCTGTAAAGAAGCTTCTCTGCTCTGCCAAGATTGGCAGAGAAGAATTGTTCTTTTCGGTTAGAAGCTAAGAAGAAAAAGATGGAGGGACAGAGGAGGGCTGTTCTACCTAGAAGTTTGTAAAGCACAATCTATGAGATTAGAATGGTCTGTTTTGAATAATCTGTTGGAATAGGGTAGGACTGATTCCATCCAGCATCCCCAGTTGGGGCTGGGAGTGGGAGAGGCCACTGCTTGAAATTCTGGAGTGCCGGTGTTGACAGTACTGAGCTAGATGGATAAGTGGCCGAATTAGGTATACAGTGGTGCCTCGCAAGACGAAATTAATCCGTTCCGCGAGTCTCTTCGTCTTGCGTTTTTTTCGTCTTGCGAAGCACGGCTTTTAGCGGCTTAGTGGCTATTAACGGCTTAGCGGCTTTAAGAAAAAGGAAACAAACTCGCAAGAACTCGCAAGACGTTTCGTCTTGCGAAGCAAGCCCATAGGGAAATTCGTCTTGTGGAACGACTCAAAAAACGGAAAACCCTTTCGTCTAGCGAGTTTTTCGTCTTGCGAGGCATTCGTCTTGCGGGGCACCACTGTACATCAGTTAGCTCCCTATGTTTAAAATTGGGAAATATTTATGTTTCAACTATGTAGCAAAGACCTCTTCTTTGTTTTTAACATTGTAAAAACTGTGTGGTATTCAAATTTGGGAGAATCCTGCACTTACCACAACACTACCAAAAGGTTGTCTTTTAAGAGGTGGCTGTATTTGTAGCAGAGGTGACTACATCTAGTTTTAGGTGACAGGCCAGAACTTTCATTTTTACCTGTGCTTTTGGCCTTTAATTTGAAGTTTTAAAGTGTTTGTGGCATCTTTGGATGAGGCAGAATCTGCTAGACCTCTCATATTTGCATAATGTGGTGTTTCCTCACCTATTGATTGTATTTATTATCATTGGTTTTAGTATTTCTGTTGTGTTTGTAAATTTAACAACAATAATAGAAATCAGATAATTATTTTCAGAAAAAGTCAGCAGTGGCAGCTACTGTGTTTGTAAATGAGATCAGTAGTCCTGCAAACTGGGAAAATATAAAATATCAGTGAATAAGTACATGGGATGAGCTGGATGCTGCACAGTGTAACTAGCCATGATCAAAAGCAATTAAGGCAAAGTAAAATAAGGGTTGATTAGCTAGTAGTTGACTAGTAGAAAGAATATTGATGTATTTATATCTCTGGACTGAGAATAACATACCTGATGCTGCAGGGGATTGGACTAGACGACCCTTTGGGTCCTTCCAACTTTACAATTCTATGATATGATAGGTATCTGCTAGAAAACTACATCAGGATGCTAGATGAGAAGGCGCACAAGGAAGCAAAGAACATGAGCTAGCACTGTTAGATTCTTGCACTGTCAGTCAACTTATTTTGTCCACAACATTGACATGACACTGTTCTTCTGGTTCCAATTAAGACAGTATAGATTGCATCAGGGAGCAGCTTGGGCCTTACATAGCAACTGCTTCTCTTCTTCTTAGGAAATCCCAGTTCCATATTTGGAGAACCACAGATTTAAAAAGAATGAGACAGGATGTGATTGGTATATATTCTCGGTTTAACGTATTAAAAATTGATAACACTGATACACCCAGGGATGAATTTTTCCATCTCCAAATGCAGAACATTATTATGTTGCTCTTTCTCTGCTCTCTATTTCTCTTCCGTTTTTGTACTTGGTAAGTCACTAAAGCTCCTTTGAACATACTGAGTATTAGATAGGGGATTATAGTGCCCTCTTTTTTAATACCAGGCATATTTGAGCAAATTCATTTACTGTAGTAGTAGTAGTAGTAGTAGTGGTAGTAATAATAATAATAATAATAATAATAATAATAATAATAATAATAAACAACCCTGGACAGTGTGAGCAAGTAATGGTGTGACTGAAGAGCAGCTTATTCATATTTCAAATGTTTAAAGTCAAACAGAAAAGGACCTTTTAATCTTTTGGAGCTAACGCTGAGTCTTGTGTTAAGTAGCAGTTGCTGAGAAATATTTTGTCGAAGGAATCCCAAGAATTGAAGCTTCTTATCCGAGGAATAATAGCTGAAGAAATAATTATCTCCTCTTCCTGTTTTGCTTTGTGCTAACCAAAAGACTCATTTGTGGAGGCTTGACAACCCGTTTATTCCTCTTTCTTTTATTTTGTTTTGTTTTATTGCGTTTATATCCCTAATTTCGTCCATGGAGTTCAAGGTGGAGTAGATGGTTCTCCGTGTCATCTCCTGACGATATTCTCACAACCCTGTGAGGTACATTAGGCTAAGAGGCAGTGACCATCTCAGTGTGCTTCATGGCTGAGTCCAGGGACTTGAACTCTGGTTTTCCAAGATTTAGTCCAACACTCTACACTGTCTCTCAGTTTACAGACTTGCTGACAAGTTTCATTCATCATTTTGGAATCAGTGGTCGCTATAGTGTATGCACCCTACCCACCCACCTTTCCTGCTTTTATTTAAAACCTATTGTGTCACTTTCAGGTCCTGCATGTTATGTGATTTAATTTAAAAAAAAAATGTTTTGAAATATTTTTCACACCAAAGTTGTAAAACGAGAGTATATTGTCAGTACATGATACTGAACAAGAACTGCCATCTCATTTGGCACCCTCAGTTTCAATGTGCACAGTTGTACAGTCCTGCTATTTCAGTACATGTGTGTATATATAATTCTTTATTTTTTATTTTACAGAATTGGAAGCACCCAAGGAGTCCCAACTCAAATAAGTGACAGATGGCTTGCTAGACTGCCATAGCCAAACTGCGGCACCAGATGCAGCCCAAATTGCCAAGTTGAGGGAGTGCCTGTACATACTGTATGTATGCATACACACACATATATATACAAACACATTTCTGAAAACCCACAGACTGGCAGTTGCATACTTTGGAGAGTTTTTGCCATGGATGAAAATTAATTCAAGCACCAGATGGAGCGACCTGACAGCACAAAGACCAAAATCCCATGGAATGCCATCTGCTACTAGTGGTCAGTTTGCCATACGGTCTGTGGCAAGTGGGGGAAAAACCCTTCCAAGAAGCAGCATAAGAAAAACACCCTCTGCACAGAGCAAATTACACAAATACCTCTATGAAATAAATAAAACAGTCTGAGCGGAGGGGAGATTGATATTGGCATCCCTGAAAGCGGAATAATGCGCAAATCTCTGGTGCTTTTCTGCACTGGACTTTGATCGATGCAGTGGGGTTTTCATATGTCCGCCTGTTAAGTTGTGACAAGTAATCGTGTGCTGATGACTGGAAGCAGGCAAGTTTAGGAGCAGTGGGACAGATCTAGGGATTGAGCTTCCCAGACTTTATCATCCTGTATTGAGTTTTGCAGCTCGGTTTGCTGCTTTTTCTTCTCCTGATTACTGTTAATGCAGTTCTTATTTGGGTTCCTTGTATCATGCTACAAATATTTGATAATAAATATTACTCAAAGCATTTGGAACACTTTTTAAACACATTCTACAGCTGCAAACGTGTTAAAATTATGAATCTGCACTCTGGAGAAATATCAATAAGGAAGGAACCTATTGGATGCGCAGAGGAGGCATGATGGGAAACCGTAGAAGGAAAGGGAAGTTGGATTTTCTGTGCGGCTCCCCAGACTATTTCTAATTGGCCTTCTTGAATCCATCAGGATCTGCAAATAATCGCTTACTTGATGTGCTTTCAGCTCTGGCACTTCTTTTAACAAGAGGATGAAAAGCGAGTCCTACAATTCTCTCCTAGTGAAAAAAAGGGAAAAGACAAAGGCATAAAATAAAATAAAAACAGCCCAAACTATTGGAGTTTACATGAGGTGAATGTCTTTGTTTGAGAAGCTTAAAAGGTTCAGAGCATTTAAGGAACAACAAGAACACAACGACAGCTAAGTGCAAAGGGGCTTTTCTTTTCATGCCTGCATGTGGCTGTGAGTTGTGAGGAAGCAGGCAAGGCAGTGTGATAAACAGGGACTCCATTGGAGGTGGTGGGGAAGCCGCCAGCTGCAAAGGAAATGGGGCAGCCTTTGGATTGCAGAGACTGCTGGGTTGAACAGTGAGCAGTTGAGTTCAGAAAGGGCTTTCCCACCTGGTTTGGCACATTGGTAACTGCCCAGAACTCTGGTCTTCGGTCTCGCGCGGTCTGTGTGCCTTTCCCCCCACCCCTTTATGCAATCTATTTCAACTTTAGCAGCGGAAATTTCATCTGACGGGGAAGATCTGCCAGAGGGTGGCTTTGAGGAAAGATGAATGTCCGAGATTTATGAACGTGTGAAAATCCAACTGAAGGAAATATTTTTAAAGCCTTAAGTTACTTGAAACCCACACATCTGCAAACCTTTGTCTCTGGAATCGCATCATGCTATACTGGAAATCTCAGGCTGTACGATGATTATATCCATTTGAGCAAAAAGACGGCTTGCCGTTTCCTTGAACGCCTCTTCTGCAGTAGCTGTTTCTCCAAAGGATAAGTGTACCCTCACTCCAATGACTCCAAATCAAAATGAACCTGGTTTTGTTTTGGTTTTTTTAAGCATTACGTTTTCTTAGCCGACTGTCGTCATCTTTTATAGAGAAATTTTTCACTATGCATTTGGTGGATATTTATAAAAACTGACCTTCTCTCTCCTCCCCACTTCGTATTCTGATCTGTCGAAACTCTTGAGGTTATCAATAAAACAGAAGCGTCAGATTTACATTTTCTGCACTAGACATAGTACTTTCTTATGCCAAAAGGGAAATATATAGCAAAGCATGTATGCCGCAGTGGAACATGGGCCTGTTCTCTGTAGTGATTCCAACATCCTCTGCCTTTCTTGGAAAGGCAGGGTTCCTAAAAGTGAGAAGGAGAAGCCTGTATGCCGCAGGCGATATTATGAGGAAGGCTGGCTGGCGACGGGCAATGGCAGAGGAGTTGTGGGTGTTACGTTCACCTCCAGCCATTGTAGAAGAGACCGGAACACTCCGCAACGCATCAACTTCAATTTAAGGGGCCACAACAGTGAGGTGAGTAAATGCTAAGCTCTTAAGTTTCAGTTTAGAAAGGTGAACACTGGTTTGTTTTGATAAAAGGGCATTTGTGCCAAATAGGTAGATTACAGAAAAGCCTTAGGAAAATAAATGGAATTGCTGCTTGCCATCGCCCCGCCTGCTTCAGCAAATAACTGTGATGGATTAAAGTTTATTATCGGCAAGGCCTTGCCGTAATCTTTATCATTGGTAATGCCTTGCTGTAATGTATGCATTGGTTGTCTTAAAAGAGAAAGCAGACGTAGGCCACATGGTCTCTACCTTCCCCAGATATTGCTGAACTCCGTTCAGCCCCGGATAACTTGGCCAGTGGTCAGGGACAAAGGAAGCTGGAGTCAAACAACACCTGCAGGGCACTAAACTTGCTATGCCTGGGCTTACCTTTAGAGCAAGACCAAACAGGTTCCAAATAAAAAAGGAAATGTAAGATGCATGCCAAAGTTTGATCAGGAATGGTGCACGGTGAGGCCTATGCCCTCCCACTGCTATCCTCCTGGGCTCTCCCGACACCTGCACATTGAACAACCTGTTTGCATAAGAATATATAGGGACCAAAGTATAAAATGTGGGCTGTGTACAGGTGTGAAATCCAATGTGTATATGTAAGGAACTGGGGATACAGTGGGCATGCCAGAGACAGGATGCTTTTGTGTTGCAAACTTCCATAGAAGTTGATTGGAGATGGCATATTGGGAACATCTACATCAGAATATAGGGTTTTGCTGTCAGCACCATTCTGGTGTGTGAACTTTTAAGATCTGCTAATGTGCTACTCTAGTACAGTGGTACCCCGCAAGACGAACGCCTCGCGAGACGAAAAACTCGCAAAACGAAAGGTTTTTTCGTTTTCGAGTTGCCTCGCAAGACGAATTTCCCTATGGGCTTGCTTCGCAAAACGAAGCTTGCCCCGGGGACAGCGGGTCTTCTCTTTTGAAGCAAGGGGCGGCGGGGAGATCGCTTCTCCCCACCGCCCCTTGCTTCAAAAGAGGTCTGCCCCCCGGACCTCTTTTGAAGCAAGGGGCTGCGGGGAGATCGCTTCTCCCGGTGCTCCGAAGCGGGGTGGGGGGGCGGGAACACCTGCCCCAGCCGCCGGGCTTCGTAGCGCTGCTGCGAAGCCGGGCGGGGGGCGGGAACACCTGCCCCAGCCACCCCGCTTCGGAACGCTGCTCCGAAGCGGGGTGGGGGGGCGGGAACACCTGCCCCAGCGGCCGGGCTTCGTAGCGCTGCTGCGAAGCCGGGCGGGGGGCGGGAACACCTGCCCCAGCCACCCCGCTTCGGAACGCTGCTCCGAAGCGGGGTGGGGGGCGGGAACACCTGCCCCAGCCGCCGGGCTTCGTAGCGCTGCTGCGAAGCCGGGCGGGGGGCGGGAACACCTGCCCCAGCCACCCCGCTTCGGAACGCTGCTCCGAAGCGGGGGGGGGGGCGGGAACACCTGCCCCAGCCGCCGGGCTTCGTAGCGCTGCTGCGAAGCCGGGCGGGGGGCGGGAACACCTGCCCCAGCCACCCCGCTTCGGAACGCTGCTCCGAAGCGGGGTGGGGGGGGCGGGAACACCTGCCCCAGCCGCCGGGCTTCGTAGTGCTGCTGCGAAGCCGGGCGGGGGGCGGGAACACCTGCCCCAGCCACCCCGCTTCGGAACGCTGCTGCGAAGCCGGGCGGGGGGCGGGAACACCTGCCCCAGCCACCCCGCTTCGGAACGCTGCTCCGAAGCGGGGGGGGGCGGGAACACCTGCCCCAGCCGCCGGGCTTCGTAGCGCTGCTGCGAAGCCGGGCGGGGGGCGGGAACACCTGCCCCAGCCACCCCGCTTCGGAACGCTGCTCCGAAGCGGGGTGGGGGGGCGGGAACACCTGCCCCAGCCGCCGGGCTTCGTAGCGCTGCTGCGAAGCCGGGCGGGGGGCGGGAACACCTGCCCCAGCCACCCCGCTTCGGAACGCTGCTCCGAAGCGGGGTGGGGGGGGCGGGAACACCTGCCCCAGCCGCCGGGCTTCATAGCGCTGCTGCGAAGCCGGGCGGGGGGCGGGAACACCTGCCCCAGCCACCCCGCTTCGGAACGCTGCTGCGAAGCCGGGCGGGGGGCGGGAACACCTGCCCCAGCCACCCCGCTTCGGAACGCTGCTCCGAAGCGGGGTGGGGGGGGCGGGAACACCTGCCCCAGCCGCCGGGCTTCGTAGCGCTGCTGTGAAGCCGGGCGGGGGGCGGGAACACCTGCCCCAGCCACCCCGCTTCGGAACGCTGCTCCGAAGCGGGGTGGGGGGGCGGGAACACCTGCCCCAGCCGCCGGGCTTCGTAGCGCTGCTGCGAAGCCGGGCGGGGGGCGGGAACACCTGCCCCAGCCACCCCGCTTCGGAACGCTGCTCCGAAGCGGGGTGGGGGGGGCGGGAACACCTGCCCCAGCCGCCGGGCTTCGTAGCGCTGCTGCGAAGCCGGGGGGGGGGGGGGCGGGAACACCTTCTGAAGGCGGGCGGGGGGCGAAAGTCTTTGTCCCCCCTGCCTGCCTTCCCAGGGGCTTTTAAATTGCCCCGGACAGCGGAGAAGTCCTCCGCTGTCCCGGGGCGATTTTAAAATGCCGCCCGCCAGCATTTTAAGATCGCCCGGACAGCGGAGAAGTCCTCCGCTGTCCCAGGGTTTTTTAAAATGCTGGGGGTGGGAAGAAAAGCCCTTGTTCCCCCCCCAGCCTTCAGAAGAGGTCTGGGGACAGTCTGTCCCCGGACCTGGTCTGAAGGCGGTTTCCCTAGGAACGCATTAATTGATTTTCAATGCATTCCTATGGGAAACCGTGCATCGCAAGACGAAAAAACCGCAAGACGAAGAGACTTGCGGAACGAATTAATTTCGTCTTGCGAGGCACCACTGTACTGCTCATCCCCAAGGGCATAAGCACTTCCTTATTTTTATTTTTATTTTCTGGAGGCAAACAAAAGTACTATTGTTGTACCAGGTCTTTTGAGAATGAAGCCTTTGTGCAGTGAAACTCATGTTCCAAGATATGAGGACTGATTCTGCAACTGTTTTGTTTGCTTTTTGATCTTACTGGTTTTGTTTTTGTATTTAATTTATTACTGCCTGTTTGTATTAGTTATATTTTTCTGTTCTTATGCTGTAAAAAATCATATTGGCTGTAATTGCAGGAAAATGTGGGCATAGTGTTCCTTAAAATCTGTTTGTAAAATGCTGCTGAATTAAATGCTGCTGAATACTTTATAGTATAGTAGAATTATAATGGAAAGCATTCCAATAAAAGCCACTTGTAGAAACCTGCCTCAATCATGCTCCTCTCCAATTCTAGGGAAGACCCTCTGATAACAGATTACATAGAATGCCTGGAACAGAGACCTCTTAAATGACTCATAGAGCCATAAGCAATTGAATATGACAGCCTCCACAGTGCAGCTGTGGTGGTGCTTTTTCTTAAAAAACAAAACAAAACCACTACTGCAAGGTAATTAGATTTAAATAATGGTTAGAGCCTGAAACTGAAAAATGGCTTATTCTTACGAGCAATCCAAAAGTCTCTTTAAAAATGGCACACACGTACCAATATAAAAATGTGTGGAATGAAGCATAGTTTTTTGTTGTATTTTGTGAGATAATGCTTCATTCTAAAGCAGACTTATGCTAACCCTAACTTGGTTTAAAAGCTTTTATGAGCTTGATTTAAAGCAAGGTCCAAAATGGCCATAAAAGTACTGTTTTAGATTTTGATCAGGGGCAATCTTGATTGATATATAGAAATTTAGCATGGGAGTTTAACATAAGAGACCAGGCATCAAATCACAGCTCATCCATGAACACGCCTGGTTTGCGCATAGCACTTATACCATACTTTAATTTGATCGCCAGAACCCAGCCCAGCAGCTAAACCATAGTTTCTTAACCACAGACAAACCATGTTCGTAAATCGTTGTTGGTTTATAAAGCTTGATTAATGTTAACTATAGCTTAGTGTTATGTGCAAACCAGGCCATTGGATGGCTTTATCAAGTCCATTATCCCTCAGCTTCCAATTTCCATTTACAAAGTGGAAATAATGATGTATAGAGGAATGTCTTGTATGTGCAAAGGGTTGTAATGAATTCAGTACAGAATGATGTCGTAAAAATGACATCCAGTTGATTTCTCTGTCCCACGCTGTTACAGAAGACCACCCAAAGCTCAGGAGAAGCTTATAGGGGGCTGTTGGGTAGGAGGAACTGGTGGAAATCAGGGGCTGTGCCTTGCATCAGCAGAAGTGCTTCTCCTAGTTCAGCCTTCCCCAACCTGGGGACCTCCAGAGGTTTTGCACTACAACTCCCATCAGCCTCAGACAGCATAGCGGATGATGGCAATGATGGAAACTGTAGCCAAAAACATCTGGGAGATACCGAGAGTGGCATACAACGTAATCATAAAACCAAATAATATAATTGCATTTTTAATATGTGTATTAGAGGAATTGGCCAAACAGTGGCAGGCAATTTCAACTAATTAAAGAGCAGTCCCCAGTCCCATCCCCCTCATTGCTGAGATTCTAACAAGTTGTGGCTTTTGCCTGCTCTTCTGTTTAGGGCTGAGATGAATACACAGGGATTCTAGTACAATTCTAAAAGTAGAATTGAGCATTGCTTGGAATGAAAAAGCCATGGGGAATCTAGAGAATAAGACAGAGGGTTGTATCCAATGCTAGCCCTACTCATCATAGGACCATTGAAATTAATGAACATGACTATTTTTGGTCCATTGATAATCAATTAATTGTATACCACCCTTCATCCTGTAGATCTCAGGGCAGTTCACAACATAAAAGTACACTATAAAACCACAAAATACATAATAAAAATAAGAGCAAAAACAAACCGATAATCTCCCCTCCCACAACACGTTTAAAAGGGTAGTGGATGTTAATTAGCCAAAGGCATGGTTGAAGAGGAACACCTGGTGCTTAAAAGTATATGATGAAGGCACCAGCCAAACTGCTCAACTCTGAGTGAAACTTGGTTGGATACAAGCCAGAGAGTACAAGTGAGTTGGAATCATGGTTGTTTGGGAGAGATTGAGTGGGGAGGCAGAATGAAAAGGTTATTGTTTGGATTTGGGATGTATAAGAAAGTAGTGTTAGGGGCTACACTGGGGAAGAGTGCTGAGAGTGACCACCAGAGAGCCAATTACTTGGCTTGGAATTACTTGTAGCTTGGAGAAGATGCGGCTCTGAGGTCCTACAATTGGTGCTCGTGTGAAGATTTTTGAAGGATTGGTTTTGCTCACACATTTTTTTTGGAATAAAAAATATGCTGTTTCTGATTATTTAACAGTGTTTCGTAGAGTTCTGTATGCCTGCCTGAGAATTAAATCTGTCCTACTAAAATGGAGTGTGAGGTTCTGCATATGTCTTCCCAGTGACTCCTGTCTACGTGCAAGTGACTTCATGTTTTTGTGAATTAAAACGGCAGCAAAATGGAAAACTAATTTGCTTTTAACTTCTGCTCAACTGTTAAAACTGATTTCTGGGAGTGAGTCTACACAGGCCGACATTAATTTCTGTGAAGGGTCGGAGAATACTAAGAAGGCCTTTTGGCCAGGGAGATGCAAACTACCTACCTGCTTGCTTTTGTGAGAGATCCTTCAACATGAGAACAAATCTGACCATATCTTGGAACATTTTACAAAACCTGAATTATACAATCTACCAGTTATCCCAGGGGAGAAGTACTGAGGATGAAGGCTGCATTTCTGAGCCGTAATAGCTAGAAAACAATTCCACCTTGATTAAAGTGACTTGTCTAAAGATGAAATCTAATAGTTTAAATGGTTAAGAACCCAATTAAACACCAGAAACAGTTCGCAGTGTAATTGATCACAGTCCTCCGAATAATTGCCTGTCGGTACAATAGCTGTTTTGTTCTAGGACAGGGAGCAAATTATATAGGCCCTTGTCCTTGTACTAATAACAAATAAGCTCTTGGTTAATCTCTCAGAGTGTAATTGTTTCATGAGAGCAGTACGAAGAACAGGTTTGTCTTGAGTCTTCCTGTTTTACCACCTTAGAACTGACAAATATTTTTCTCCTCGTGAATGAAGGGAACCAAAACTTAACATCCATCCAAAATGCCTTATGTAGAAGATACACCAAAGTATAAGCACACACAGCGCATGCATCAACAAGGGCTTGTTTCACACTAATAGCTTATCTCCTTCCAATTTTTCTTACTAATTTTTCTTTGCCTTGTTACCTCTTTGGGCCTTTCTCTCCTGCAAAGTAGAAATATTGAGGTATACTTGCAATTAAGAGGTGTAGGTGAGACATAGGTTTACTAGCTTAATGAGAACTAGACTGTAGTCTAAAGCTATGCTTCTAAACCCACATGCCTGTGCTATTTTGTGCTTTCTTTTTCCTTACACAGAAGAAATGCTATAGCAAATGCTGCATAGAGGTAAATGTTAAATCCTGCCTTTTGGAACCAGGAATCAAAATCTCCAATATAGGATGGGTAAACCAGGCATGGCAGCATGAAAGGCATCTAGGTGACTTAGCTGATCATAAATTGAACATGGGCTAGCAACGCAATTGTGAGTGATAAAAAGCTAATGCAGTATTAAGCTGCATTAATGGGAGCAGATTATGAAAAGTAATAGTTCCACTCTATTCTATACTGCATCTGAAGTACGGTGTTATGAGTTCCACATTGTAAGACATTGTAATGTACAGACATTACATTGATCATGTCATTCCTGCATGTCCAGAGGAAGGTGTCCAAGATGGTGAGGGGAGTGAAAATTAAGTCCTTTGAGGAACAGTTGAAAGAGTTGGGTGTGGTTGGTGTGGCGAAGATTAAAGGGGGACATGACGGGCGTTCGGATGTCGGAAGGGCTGTTCTGCAGAATATGTTGCTCCAGAGCACAGGAAACAGGTGGAAATTGCACTGAAGCAAGTTTCAATGAAATGTTAGGAGAAACTTTTCAGTTGTGGAACTCCCTTCCATGAGAGATTAGATTGGCTCCCTTTTAAGCTTTTAAGTCAGTTGCTGAGACTTTGTTGTATTTTGCTTGGCTTTTAATCTGGTTTGAATGTTTGATCTCTATCTTTGCGTTTTGGCTAATTTTGTTCCGGACTTGGTTTGACTGGATGTTGTCATGTTTTCTTTCCGTCTTCTTGTGAGCCGCTTTAGAGAAAGACATAAAAGGTCAGATACAAATGATTTCAAAAATATTATTAAACTGAATTAATAAATAATCACTGCATCTAAAAGAATATATACAATGTATCAAAATGTTTGCGCAAGATTTGATCAGATTTGTAGGAAACCAGAATGTGTGTGTGTGTGAGAGAGAGAGAGAGCGAGAGCGAGAGAGCGAGAGAGCCCATAGGACAGAAATATGCATAAGCAATAAGTGTTTCATGCTATTGGTATCTTAGGCCATCTTGCCAACAGGCAGGTGCGGTCTTCATTCAGTTGTTTTGACTTTTTAAATACGGTAGTATTCTGTCAGCTTATACAGCCTAATTCTGACAGGTATCTAAAGAGTGCATAACTAGAACCCTCCAGGGTTTCTTAAATGCAAGACTTAGAATATATGGGAAAACGTTATTTGGATGCTACTATTTTGGCAATCCAAAAAGGTCTTGGATTGTAGGCTGAGGGAGGTCTTCAGAACAATACAGTGGTACCTTGGGTTACATATGCTTCAGGTTACACACGTTTCAGGTTACAGACTCTGCTAACCCAGAAATAGTACCTCTGGTTAAGAACTTTGCTTCAGGATGAGAACAGAAATTGTGCTCCGGCGGCGTGGCAGCAGCAGGAGGCCCCATTAGCTAAAGTGGTGCTTCAGGTTAAGAACAGTTTCAGGTTAAGAACGGACCTCCGGAACTTAACCCAAGGTACCACTGTAATCTGAAAATGCTAGAAGAGCACCTACCAGTTAGAAGAAATCAGAAACTGGGATGCTGTTGAAATCTGTGATACCTTTCCTATGACTTGAGGGCAATCAATATTTCTGTGTAGGTCCACTAGATGGTAGCTTCTCTTTCCGACCCCTGGAGCACTCCACAAGTCCTACGTCCTTCCTAGTCCACACCCCTCACCACCCCCTGGCTGGAATGTGTCCTCGAACTATGATAATGTCTGGCTTGCCTGGATGGAGGTGTGTGCCTGTGTGCTTTCAGAAACACACTTTTGGGTGACTGGAACATAGCACAGTGTACATTGTCGAAGTCACATATGTTGTATTGCCCCCTTTTCACCTCTCACCCCACCCACCACTAGCATATGACCTTTGGAAGATTCCCAACAAGGGAATGTAACCCTTCAGCTGCAGAATGTTCCCACCCCTGATTTAACAGTTGGATATGGAAAGGAGGGAAAATGTATGTCTGTGTGCTGCAAAGAGGAGGGTTAAACAATAAGGCCCCCTCTGCAAATTTTGATTCCCTATGAGATACCATTGCTAAGGGGTCAGAAGTAAATTCTACTCATGTACAGGGCTGTCATAATTTGTGCTGACTACAAACAGGAGCTGCATTGACCAATAACTCCTAAGAAATTGGCAATTTCAGAGATACGTTTATGGATCTGATCTTAGAAGCTAAGCAGGCTCCATCCCGACCTTTGTCTGGATGGGAGACCACCTGGGGATGCTAGCTGTCCACAGGCACAGAAAGCAGGGAAGTAGATTGCTACATGAACTAAATGGAGTACAGGGGTGGGGACGAGGACAAGGGGAAGGCTTTGATATATGAACAGCAAGAAGTTGGCAGCAGGGAGTTAATGTATCAACAGAACGTGCAGAAAAGATGAGGTGGCTATGCAATTACCGGTAAAATGTGATTTATGCTTAGTGCATCGCATTCATGTCCCACTGAAGATAATTATAAAATTGGTGTAGGTTTCACTAGTACAAAGTCTTTGGCCAGTTGTGCTTTAAATCATAAATGCCTGCATGTACATAGGCTCCATTTGTCACAGGCCTTTTACTTTAAATTGGTTTTATAACCAGGGAAGATCTTATTATTGCTTTTAGCATGTTTTATATCAAGACATAACTATTTTTTTCCGTCGAGTTTCTTTGACCATTATGGCTAGCTTTTCACTGAGATTGGGCCAGCTTCAATAACCTAGTGGTGCATGAATGTGTGCTTACTCTGTCTTCATTCGGGAATATGTTCATTTAAAATTTCTTTCTGCTTTCCCCACTGTCCTTTTCCTGCATCAGTGGTGTACTTGGTTTGGGGCATGTGCACAATGACCCTTAGAAGGGACATGCGACTGATGAGCCTCGAGACCTAGAGAACTGGGAAGTACTGAGGCAAAAAGATGTCTGTGTCTCTTTTGGAAGCTTGGAGGGACCAAAGAGAGATACCCATCGTTCACAGTACCATTAGGAAATGCAGTGTAGAAGAAAGAGAGCATGGAGACAGCCACTTCTCCCCCAGCCTCAAAGGCTCTGGTTGTCACAGAACATGTTTCAATCCTGTTTTTCCCCCAGTGGAATTTCAGCCTTTTGTTCTCTCACTTTTTACAAAGCATCCACATTAAATCCTCTGCGTTTCAGTGTTTCTAACCATCCCTTGTTTCCCTCTGATTTGTGGTGTGTGCTTACACATCATAATTTGCAGAAAACATGTGTATAGCATAGCCTTTGCCAACCTGGTGCCTTCCAGATATTTTGGACTACATCTTTGTGAGATTTTTCATCATATGTCAAGGATGGAACCTGAAATCTTGCTTGCACATCACTGATCTCAGCTGGCTGGTCCTTCACTAAATGGTTCCAATGGTTCCAAGTGGACTTACTTGTCTGGAGGTACTGATGCGGTAGATTAGCCACCTTTTTTTCAAAATAAAGTGAATGAAAAACTAATGGTGGTTCTACTGCATAAAGAGGACAACAGTATCCATTGTAGGCACAGTTTAAAAATGCTAACAGACCATACGTAATGCTACCGTCTGTTTTGCAAAACATATCTTTGGAGCATTTGCAGCAGAAATCAACAACAGCTGTTGTGTACTGCAACCAGGGGGAATGAGAAACCGAAGGCTAACTCAGGAGACAACAAGGATGAAGTCAAAAATAGAAAGAATGAGGTCAGTGTGTAGTGCAGCACAAGGTAAATTAAATACAAAGGTTGATTTGGTTAAGTAGATGAACACTTGCCTGAGGACAGTGGGGACTGAGCATCTCAACAGTGTTACAAACCATCCGCAGTGTTTTGGACTGTCCATGCATAAGCCAGAATTGTTCATACATTATTTCCAAGGCAGAATAAAATGCAACATGGAGCTCTGTGAATCCAAACATCATAAGAGAAGAGGGATACACCCTTTAGGAAGATCTTTCTCTGCAGTGGTGTCCCAAATGTGGAATTCTCTTCCACTGGAGGTGCAGTTGGTGCTTCCAGCACTGAGTCAGAACATACCTGTTCACCCTGGCCCTTCGTGGAATTGTTTAGATTGTGGAAGCCCAGGGTGTATGGGTGTATTATGTTTGCTGCTGTTATTTACCCATTTTGTATTGCATTATTTTAAACAGTTGCTTTGTTTCATGGTTTTAATTGTGCTTTATTAATTCCTTGTAAGCCACCCAGGAATCTTTCCAGATGAAGGGTAGCCTTGAAGTTTAAATAAAATAAAATATCCCCATTTCCCTTAATGGGCCCATCTGTGTTCCACAACGACCTTATCACCCCTACCGAGAATGCTGATGATTGGGAGGCCCACGTTGCCCTCCCTAAGCTTGTTAAAATGCATGTGCTTCTCATAAAGGGGAAGAATAAGAACACCAGGAGCTATATAACACAACACCCAGGTGTTTTTAAAGTAATATATAGCAGCTGTTAAAAAGAGGAATACTATGCCAGTTGTTAAAAGCATTGCAACCCAATGCAGTCCAGTAGCAATTTATCAACAAAACAGACCTCCAGAATTGCCCAAAAGAAGGTCTTTCCCAACATGGCAGGTGGTGGTGGTGGTATGTCTCTCACCAACCAGACTTCTTTCCTAGCTCTCACCTAGACCAGTGTTAATCTTGATTGTAACCCTACATTCATTTAAGAGGGAGCATGCTCAACAAGGAAAATCCCCTTTTAACTGAAGGTGACAGGAATTGAACCTGAGAACTTCTGTATTCAAAACATTTCCTTTTGTGTGGAGCTTGCACTCTGTTCTTAGGATATTGAGTAAGGACTTCCCACAGCCATCTCAAAGTTCCTGTGGCTAGTCTGCAAATGGACGGCTGTTGATCAAGGCTGCAGTGCTCTTGGGGAGATAGCAGAAGTCACCACTGTGTGGCTCAGCACTAGATATTATACTTAGTAGAACAGTGTTCTAGAGGGAGGTAGAAAGCAGTGATATCTCATGCAAAGACAGGCAGGCACTGCCTTCCTCTTTTCTGAGATCTCTACAGTGTTAGAAACTCAGGTATATGAGCTAGGCACCAAATGGCATCTTGAATCCAGGTTGCAGTCACCACAACGGAATGTCTATTCACTGCGGGGTTCAACTAAATCACCCTCGGGGTCCCTTCCAACGCTACAATTCTATTATCTCAGCTATATTGCTTGACTGTAGCTTGCTCTTACAACAATTCACTTGTCCCAGTTCAGGAAGGAGAAACACACACAGTGGAAATGGAAACAATATTAACGATGGACTAAGGAAGAGGTTTTTAAACTGTGGCTGCCAAGCTGGCACCCAGAAATCTCCACATAGTTGCAATTGGACCTGCCAGCCAGTAGCAAAATGTGTCTGGCACCGGGCTAATTTCAAACACTGCTCACCAACTAGAAGGGCTAGAAGCTTATTTTCATGTTCGTTCTAACTGAAACATGAAGTTGGTAGGAAGATGACCCCCCCACCATGCAACAGTCCGTGGTCTCTCTTCAGCTTACACATAATTGTGGTTTACTCACAGTCCTACCTGTGGCTGAGTTTTGGTATGACCTGCTCTCTGTGTGCTGTTAGGTGTTCACATTTTTCAGAGAGGGCTCTTAAATGCAGACACTTGAGAAGTACAGCTATGAAAAGGAGGCAGTGTGAATGTAGGTTTTCATCACTGATAAAGTGAGGTGTGTTGTGCCAATGATGAAACACAACTTTCTAAAAGCAAATATGTATAGTCCTATGAAGGACAGTGCTGTAATCTTGTAATGGTTTAATCTTTTTTGAAGTAATGCTTCTAGTCAGTTGCCAGAGATATTTACATCCTGTTTTGCTTTTAGATTATTGAATCGTTTCCAGGACAATGATAGGCAGACATCTTGCAAAAACAAACAAAATAAGCAGAACATCTTTCTGTGTAGCATTGCTTCACTCCAGCGCATCACCCATTTCTTGAATAATGTGAGTTTGCTAAACTTCCTTCGTCCTCTGATAATCAGCATATACTTTTCTGCTTGGAGAAAATTCCATTTATTTAGGATACATTCCATTTCCTATCAGTGCTCACTGCAAAAACATTTATTTTAAGCTATTGTGAACTTTCTATTCATTATTTATTTATTTATTGTTATATTTATAGCTTTTTTTCCAAGGAATTCAAGGCAGCCTGCATCGTTTGCCTCCTTCCTAATTTTATCTTGACAATCAATCTGTGAGGTACGTTAGGCTAGGAGACAGTGACAGGCCCAAGGTCACATAGTGTGCTTCATGGCTGAGTGGGGTTTTGAACCCTGTTCTTCCAGGTCCTAGTCCAGCACTCTAACCACAACACCATGCTGGAACCCTTAGTTTCTTCTGGCATTAAAAGACCTAGTCCTGTCAAGCCAGGAGACAGAGCACATATTTGTGGGCAGCTTCTGTAGCATTGCATTAATAATAATACAGCATTGCTATATCTCTAGAAAAGCAGCACCAGTCTGAGCTTACATCTCCACCAAGTGCTAGAGAAACAGCTGGGGTAGCCACAGTGTTCGGCAATGTAGAGGACTCACTCTTCACGCCACGCAAAGGGTGGCTTGGGAGAGCACATAGGATGGCAGTTGGAGTTTTTGTACATAGTATTTACAGCAGGCATGCAAGATCCAGTTGTCAAGACAAGAATGCAGGAGTCAGTCCAAAGCTTGGCAGACAGAAGCAAGGGGGTGGTTGGGAAAAGCAGCCAAAAGGATGCAAGGTAGTTCCAGACTGTCTAGACTAGTAGTGGAGCCATTTTTCTAGCAAAGATCTCAGTGAACTAGGCCAAGGCCAGTTTATACATTCAGCAGAATCAAATGGCAATTTCCCCTTCCTTGGACTGAGTTCTTTCAGGTTGCAAGTAAAGGAGGATTGCTTTTTTGCTGCCGCATTAAAGTACCTACTACATATAGGAAACAAGAGATGGGTTCATCCCAACCTTCTTCCTGATTATGCTCTTTTTCTCTGGGCAGGAAACTTCTTTTTTCTCTCCTAGGCAGCACACATGCAATCCCTTCCTCACTTGCAGTCTGAAGCATTTCAGTCAGAGAAAGTCTTTACTATATAAATAAAAAATGGAGTTAGAAGAATCATACAAACACATCATATTCCCAGAGGTCACTAGGTAGGGCTGAGCAAGATCTGGTTTTCAACATTGCGATATATCACCAGCTAAACATTGTGATATACTGACATATCATGATATCTGAAATAAGGATGAAGCGTGTTTTCAGCTTCGTAATACATCACCAGCTAAACATCGCAATATACTGATGTATCACAGTGTCTGAAATAAGGATGGAGCTATGTAGAGGCATTGGCTGGCTTCACGGTTTTTCCCACATTGTGATTTTTGCATAACACACACACACACACACACACACACACACACACACACACATCATGATTCACGATATATTGCCAGGTCAAGAACTATGAAACCGATATCACAATATGGACTTCAAACTGGTTTTGGGCGATGTACCAATAGATCACCTATCCCTAGAGGCCACCAGTGAAAGTCTTTGCTCAAAGAAGGTTGCTATCCTGCCCTATGCTTATATATGGTAAAGGGAGAAAATACTGCCGACTACTATACGTACATGGCCTAAGCAATGGAGATGAAGCGTAGATGCCTGCGTGTGTACAGAACAGTTTCTATTTGGGGACAACAATGAATTGGGATTAAGAACTGGCGTTGGCATTTATAGCACACCAGTCCCAGTTCAGATTGTATACTAGGGATACATAGCATCTTCAGTTGGTCCACAGCAAAAATGTGACGAATGCTTCTGATCCAGCTGAGGCATTCAGATAAAAGCTGTTGTTGACAACCAGTGAAAGAAGAAACAGGAAAATTGTCACTTCTTGCAGCCCCAGTTTGTGTGGCTTGAAGTTTGCTCCTTTAATGTTTCCACTTCAACCCACTACTCTTGATTTAATCACAGAAAATTCTACCCCTTCCAAAGCATTAGAAAGCAGACTTCATGAAAATGAATACATTCTCCCAAAATGTGTCTATGTTGCCCATGATTGTTATTGCTTCTCTCAACCTTTTTCCCCTTTCCTTGTTCAACCTGAAGGTGCGTCTTTCAGATATGATACTGTAAAGTTTGAGTCTTACTCCTCTCTATTCTTTGGTAGTTCTAAATCTTATAATAGGGTTTTGTTTTAGGTTGGGGTCCCCCCCCAAATAAAGGTGGTGAAAGAAAGAGAGAGAAGTTGGCTTTTGTTGCCCTTTCATGCTGGCCAGTTTAAGTCAAATTGTTTAGATTCAAATCTGACAAGGGTGCAATCCTACAGAGTTTACTCTGGAAAAAAGTTCCATGAGGACCTTTGGGGCTTCTTCCAGAAGCAGCTGTGCTTAAGAACCACTGTCAAATTAAATACAAGTACTTTTATTTAACCGGGATATTGGGAAGCGTATCCTGTAGTGGACTCCGTGGAGTATAAAATCAACACTGAGGTTGCTCTGTGTTTTGGATTTCAGCACCAGACTCCTCTAGAATCTGCAGCAAAAGGATCATGGCCTTCTGTCTTCCCCTTGTGTAAGAGCTTTTTAGCATACTGCACACCAAATATTATTATTTCCATGCTAAGTGACTGATGGGTAAGAAAGAACCTTCCATCTTCCTGCTGTTCCCCAGAATACCAGCCAGTGAAACCAAAGTAGCACTTTGTAAATGCAAGAAATAAATCCAAGGACTGTGCACGGGCATGATCCATTTGATGCAATATTTCCCCCCATGGATATTGACACATACCCCAACCCTTGAGTACACCAGCCCCTCTAGCATTTTCAAGGGCTGCAAGATTGCCAGTCTGGGTCTGCGTTGGAGGACATGTATTTGTTTTTCTCACCAATTTTACAGGTGGCTGCTTCTCTTCCCCTAATGTTTATATTTGTTTGCAAGGCTAGAAAGCCAACTAGTGGGGTGAATAATGCCATATATCATTCTGACTAGGAGAAAACATCAAAAGCACACCCACTGGTATCATTAGGAACAAGGAATGAAG